>NW_006796961.1:1073624-1077429 GCF_000442215.2 Lipotes vexillifer | reverse complement strand
CCCCCAAAAAAAAAAAAAAAAAAAGTTCTAAATAAGTACTTAAACACTTTTTTTTTAATGGCAGAAATATTTAGATACTCAAGTCCATGTTCTCCCCTGGTACCCTGACTCCTTGGTGTTTCCACACTCCATTTCTTTGCACTGGCCCAAATGCCCTTATCTAGCCCCCCATCTCTCTGTCCCCTCCCCTCTCATCACCTCAGCCCCAGAGAAAGCTCAGTCCTGGATGATTCTGGTTGGTGACAGATTGGGGGATGGAGAGCTTTCCCTTTGAGAGTGGGGCTATATAATGTGTTTGCTGCCTCAGGCCAAAGAGAGAACAAAAACTGGCTGCAAAAAGCAAAATGCACAAACTCGTCACAAAGCTCCCAAGAGCAAGAAAGCCAAAGAAAACCTCTAAAGGACTGAGTGCTACCAGTTCACCTGCATCCCTCTCTTAAGATCCCTCCTTCCGGGGGACTGTTGCCATCCCTTCCCTCCCCAACAGCCCTCTGATCTGCAGGATTCAGGCTGGACCGGGGTGAGCTAAGGACACATTAGGATTCCTACCTTGTTCCTTTCCTCCTAGTAGACTCCAAATCCAGGCTCCAGAAGGCGATCTAAAGCCATTTTCAACACGGAAACCTGTCAGCCCAGTGAATCCCTCCTGGACACCCCTGAGTTATCTGATCTTGCACACATTGACACACTGCCATTCTCCATGCCTCCCCCCCACTCCTCCAGGGACTGGGGGGAGACAGGCAGAGTGATTACAAGACCCCTGAGCATTTCAACAGATAATCACAAGGTTGAAACTTAGGAGGCAAAGACTTGGCTCCTGCCTTGGGCACCAATCAAAATGACATCTTGGTTAGGGGTACACCCCTCCAAAAAGACAGCAGCTGAGCCTCTTAATTTTCACCACCCTAGAAGCAGACTGCTCACACACACTCCAAAACCTCAGAGGCCTCTGTTACAGTTTCTGGACCCAGTAGCCAAAATCCTGCTCAATTCTGGTCCCCCCTAAAAGTGAATCCACCAGCCAACGTGTTCCTCAAATAAGCAACCCCAGGACCACCTGGGGCTCAGCCCTGTTGAGTATATACCTGTCAAAACCATACACAAAAAGGATGGGGGCTCATCAGTGAAGCCCATGGGCCCAAGCAGCCCCATTCGTTTTTACTCCGAGGGCAGCCAGTTGGAACCGAGCCGAGGAGTGGCACATTTGGGCACAGCACGGTGGCCAGTCAGCCTGGGAAGCAGGGTTCGTCCCCCTACTTGGAATCTGGGTCATGCTTAGATAACTGCTAGAAAGCCCGACTAATTACCCATCCTTGCCTCCCTACATCTCAACAGATGTTAAGCCCTCCTCAAGGTTTATTTCAAGCAGGCACGAATTTAAAGAAACACAAGGGGATCTGGATTTTGGTAGCATCTCAACAGAGGAAAATGTGTACTCCACTTTCTTCCTCTGTATCTTTTTTTTTTTTTTTAAAAAAAAAGGCATTTACCTGCCCAAGATGTCCACATGGATGCTGACTCTCCTGGTGTCCCCTCCCGGGACTCTAGGATGGAAGAAGCAGATTCCAACCCAAGGCCTAACATGGCACCCTAGGAAGGACCCAGCACCTCATTTTCTCTTGTCCTAAGTAGCCCATCCTGGGTCTTCCAGCTCAGGGCCCCTGATGGGGCAAACGGGATGTTTTCTACACCTCCAAAGATGATGAGGTCCCTAATCAGTGGGTGGAAGGAAATGGAACCTGCAGACATGGGGAATAATAAAATGCCCCCCATCCCTTCCTGGCCAGTGGCCCATCCCGAGATATTAATTCTGGTCAGTGCTGGCCCCTCAGTGTGAAGACCACATGCTCTGCCACTGGCTCTTGGCCCTGGGAACCCCTAGGCACCCTCCTTGAGAGGGCAGCCCCCAACCTCGGGCAAGCAGGGGTGGAGAGGCCTGAGAGCTGGGACTGGGCTCCAGCTCTGGAGGCAACCGTGGATTCCGGCGAGGGGCGGCTAAGGAAACCCAGCCAAGGACCCCGTGCTTCCTCTGCCCTGGGCAGAGTGCTCAGGCCCCCGCCTGGTCTACGCTCATTCGGGGAGAACTCTGACCCATCCGGAACTGGCTCTAAAGGCCCCTGTACGACCCCAGGGCCCAGCCCTCATTCTGAAATCGGTCCTTGGGAGGAATCCACTCCCCCGGCGCCCACAACCCCAAGCCTCCACGGTACCTCAACCCAGCTCGGGGTGGAGATGCTCCACACTCCTCCCCGGTGCCCCCTCTCCCAGCCCCTGGAAGACCCCCCCCCCCCGCCAGCTCTCATGCCCCCCCGCCTCCCATCAACCCTCGGGTCTCTCCCAGCCTGGAAGAGGGGAAGCGAGGGAGGAGGGGGAGGCGCAGTTGCCGGGGTTTGGGCAAAGGATATGGCCATTCGGTGATCTTTTTGGCGTATTTTCTCACCACGTTGTCCTCGCTGAAGAGGAATAGAGACCGGTTGACCGTGAGGCAGTTCTGTCGGACGGGGATGGGGTTGTACAGGGCCATGGTCCGCGCTCTCTGCGCCATTGACTGCTTGTACATCCTTTGCGCCCCGGGCTGCCCGCCCTGCCGGCTGCCCCCGGCTCCTCGCCCGCCTCCGGCGCCCACGACCACCCCGGCGGCTGCCCCGGAGCCTCCTCCCCCGTAGCGGGCCGGCATCTCGTCTCCGAAGCGGGCCATTCTGCAAAGAGCAAAGGGCTCCGGGTTACGCTGCGGCGAACGATGCGGAAGACGCCGCAGCCGCCGCCGCCGCCGATGCTGATGCTGATGCTGCCGGGGCTGAGAAGACGGCGGCTGGAGCTGCGACTGCGGAGACGCTCCACGGCCCAGCCCATCGGGCGGCGGCGGCTCGGCGCCTCGGGTCGGGGGCTCACAAGGCGGCTGCCCGGCCCCAGCCGGGGATAGCAGCTCGGGACATCTTCCTGGCTGACCCCAGAGAAGGAGGGGCTGGAGGAGGGTGCGGGGGCGGGGCGCGGGGGCCGGGGAGGGGGGGAGGGGAGAGGGAAGCAAGGCAAAAAATAACCGAGGAAGGAATCCAGGCAGAAAAAAAAAAAAAAAACACTTAAAAAAAGAAAAAACGCACACCCCCTTTAAGACTCGAACGGTTTGCAAAGGACGCCCCCCGGGACGCAGTGGAAGCTTCAAATTCCTCCGAGGTCCGGGTCAGGCTGGCATCTTGCAAAAGGAGTGCGCCCGGCTCATTAAAAACATTTTTTGTTAAAAAATAAAAAAATAAAAACCAAGTCTTTGCTGGGGGTTGGGGGGAAGGCAGCCCCCCAAATTAAAAAAATCCCCCTTTCTGTTTTGCTTGAGTTCCTAGACCTTAAAAATGCTGGAAGATCTGTAGCCAAATAAATGAAATTATATTAAAATTAAGAGTATTAAGGAAAGAAGGGGAGGAGGGAGGGAAACGCTCCGAAGGGCTCTTAAGGAGTCTTCAAGCCGCAGGGTCCGGGTGTTTTTTGTTTTTTTGTTTCTTCCTGAATCACCAGCGGCTGCCTCTTCTGCTCACGAAGGAGTGTGAGTGTGCGTGTGCGCGCAGCGTTTCGCTCAACCGTGCCTCATCTTGGGGTTAAATTGCAGCAATGAAATCCTGAAAATTCCCAACAGGAGGAAAAAAAAAAACCAAGAGAGAGAGGGAGAGAGGTATGCGCCGTTCGCTTAGCCACTCAATAGCTGCTCCCGGATGCTGCAATGCCTAGCGTCCATCGCTCTCCCCGCCCGCCCCCTAATGCCTTCTCTTCCTTCTCCTGTAGGTTTTGCTAAAATAAGACTGATGTGGAGGGG
>NW_006796961.1:1057523-1073614 GCF_000442215.2 Lipotes vexillifer | reverse complement strand
TGGGCGCAAAGGTCTGAACCACTGGCCAGCGAGGCTCCAAAGAGGAGCGATTGATGAGTTTAACGGGAGAAAGACCCACCCAAAGTGTCGGCACATGATGGCCCGCGACCAATCGCGGAGGCGCGAAGGGACCTGTCTCAGCGGAGTTTTGTGGGGGAGAGAGGGGAGAGCCGGATGGTCGGGAGGCAAGGGGGAAGTTGGGACGACAGATTCCTCCTCCCTTGGGAGGAAACCTTGCTTTTCAGCGGGTTCCATTTCGGTTGCAGACAGCCGGACGCTCCCAGCACTTTGCACGGAGAAGGGAGGAAGAAAGGAAGAAACTTAAAGGTAGAAAAGGAAGGAGATTCAAGTCTAGAGGTGCAGTGAGTCCTCTACACAAATTTGCTCTATTTAGCAAAAGACAAATTTTAAAAACTGGGGGAATGGTTTGGTGGTACTTCTGTGAAAGTTTCAAATCGGCCCTGCAAGCTGGAATGAAAGATTGACCCCCATCGTCGGAAAAACCCCAGAGGTGGCAAATCTTAACTGCCAGGGGCGGATAACTTAACCAGGTCCTACTTGGCTGGATAAAGCTTCTGGCTTATATATGTTGCATGGTGTTCGCTTCTCTCCAGAGCCACTACAGTTTTATTTCCCATTCGCCTTTTTATATTGTGAAAACACACAGAAAAATACCCAAAGCATAAATGTACAGTGTAAGAATTTGCTGTGAAACTAGCACTCGTGGAACTAACACCCAGGTCCAGAGCTGGCTCCCCGGAAACACATCTGTGCCCACTTCCCTCAGCAATAATCACATCCTGACTTTACGGTATTAACAGCCTCGCGATTCTTTACACTTCTTTTTATTGTGCATTCCTAAACAATACAGTTCCACTTTGCATCTTTTGGGATTTTATATGAATATAAGCATCAGTTCCATTCTATGATGTTTGGTTTCTTTGGTTCAACATTATGTCTTTAACAGAGAACAGACTTGTGGTCGCCAAGGTGGCGGGGGAGGGGTGGGAGAGGGAAGGATTGGGAGTTTGGGATTAGCAGATGCAAACAATTATAAAGAGAATGGATCAACAACAAGGTATCCCTGTTGTTTATCCAAGGAATATAGCACAGGGAGCTATATTCAATGTCCTGTGATAAACCATCATGGAAAATAATATGAAAAAGAATGTATATATGTGGGTAACTCAATCATTTTGCTGCACAGCAGAAATGAACACAACACTGTAAACCAACTGTGCTTCAATAAAATAAAATTTAAAAAACATTATGTCTTTAAGATTCACCTGCTGTTGCACATGTCGCTGCGACTGATTCACTTTCACTGCTGTATGGTATTTCAATAAAAGAGTAAGCCACTATCTGTTTATCCATTATCTTGTTGATGGACATCTAAGTTGTTTCCAGTTGAGGCTCTTAAACATTCCTGCCTTAAATGATCCTGGCACCTATGAATATGCATTTCTGTAGGAATAGCCTTAAGTGTGAAATTTCTGGGTCACAAGGTAGCATATCTAAGGTTTGTAAGATGTCACCAAACTGTCGTCCAAAGTGGATGTACCAAGAAACTGTTGAATTTTTGCAAAAGCAATATATTGAGTAGAAGGCAGGGGTGATAGAGAGGAAGGGGAAGAGGACAAAGAAGACAAATATTTTTTCAAGGCTTAGCTGGTTGAATCCTATTTAATGCCCTCCCCCATCAGTATATGAGTTCATTTGAAACATACTAGAAAAGATGATATGTCTTTACATATATTCCCCATTCTGTGCCTGTGGGTAAGCCTTTACAGGTTACCTGTAGCACTTTTAAGATCTCCTAACTTGTCAAGGTATGGACAAAATGATTAAACCAAGAGTGATCAGAGTTGCAAGGAAAAGGGATGTGTAGGATTCTCAATAAATATTAACTATTTTTGTACTTGATATTTCAGATTTCAAAGGCAAATGACAGTCAATATGAATCAAGAAGTAATCCCACGTTCATGGATACAAACAGCCAGTCATATAAGAAGGCTGCATTGTGCAAAGTGAACTTACACATAACTTGCTATGATGGACTTTCCCAAGAAGACAGTTGAGTTTCATATAGCATAAGCATCACCTACAGAGATTTCTAAAGACCCAGAGCTTTTCAGAAAAGAGTAACCTCTCACTGAGAAAGTCCTTACCAAGATAAAGCATCTACAAGTCTTCATAGAAGCCCCACTTTACAAGTGAAAACACTGAGGCTGAGAGAGATTTTAAAACATGCCCAGGTCACTGACATGGGTCTGAAACTCCTTCTGACTCTGTTGGGTGGAAGTAATTGGATACAAACACTTTGGGAAACTGGTCATTTCTTCCAACGCTGGACCCTGTGAATACCCTGTGACCCAGCATCAGCGCTCCTAGGTATAAACCCAGGAGGAATGAGTACATAGGTCCGCTAAAAGACACTCCCTGGAATGTGAGCAGCATCATATTCATACTAGTTAAAAATTGGAAACTTCCCAAATATCTATCAATAGCAGAATAGATCAATACTCTGTGGAGCATTTGCACAAAGAGCCCTCCGCAGCAATGAGAATGGACGATCAGATGCTACACACAAGTGCATGGATGAACCTCGCAAACACGATTTCGTATCAAAGAAGCCAGGCATATGATAGAACATGGTGTGTAATTTTTGTTATATAAACTTGAAAATGGGCAAAATGAATCTATGCTTTAGAAGTTGAAGTAGGCATCACCCTTGAGGGTAGAGGAGTAATTGGCACAAGGGGGGGCTTCTAGAATCTTCTCGATTTAAGTGGTAATTATACAGGTGAGTTCACTTTGTAAAAGCTGTGCATTTTGAAAGTTTTCATTGAGCTGTGCACCTATAAGTTGTGCAGTTTTCTGTTTGTAATGCTTCTGAATGTAGATCCCAGGTAGCACCACTTGTCATAGTGACCTGTGATAATTCTCCTTTGGACTTTAACCATGAAGTCTCTACAACAAACTCTGGCCGCCTTTTTACCAGACGACAAAGAAAATCTTCCAAGACACCCTAACCCAAGCCTAGACAGCAGACAAGCTGGCTGTATATCAGAAATGCCTGCAAAGTGTTGTAAAACTTCTGATTCCTGGGCCCTCCCTCTCCCCTGATTTTCATTCAGCAAGTCAGTGGGGGTACATCCAGGTTTGCTAATCACTGCTCTGGAAGGGACAAACTAGTAAGTTTATTAATCCCTATCTTGGCATTCTCTAAAGTTATCAATGGTGATGGTGTTGGCATTTTTGGTGGAACAGTTTTTGCTGTTTGAGTCTGTCTGGTGCATAGTGGGTTGTTGAGCACCCCTGGCATATGCCCACTGGGGGTCAGTAGCACTCCCAGTCTTGTGAAAAGCAAAGATACCCACACATATTTCCAAATGCCCCCTGTCAAGGTGGCAGAAGAATCTATGCCTGCTTCTCACCAAATGGCATTCCCAAAGCTTGCTTAACCCTGAGGTTTGACATGTTGGAGTTCCTCTCTCTTTCCTCAGAATCTTCCAAAGTCTTCCAACCCTGTCAATTGCTCTACTTCCCTTTTCTGGAAAGAACTCAACTCACGCACCCTAAAGTGTGACAGGGACCCAGGTGCATTATCCTAATGGATTCACTTTACAGAGAATGAAAAATTTATATAGCCAAAGGAATGAATCTCTAATATTGGAATCTTACATATCACCTAGCAGATGGAAATGGATCGGCAAGAAATCTTCATAGGCTCCTCAAATGACTGCAGTAGGTAGTTCCTTGCCCTCTTTCCACCATTAATCCAAATTAGTAATGTTGACCAGGTAGAAAGATTTAGAATCTCATTAACATTGCAGATAGAAGCAGTTTAACAAGAGGCCTCCAGAAATCAGTCTCAGCCATTGGTTCTAATCTTTAACACATCTGCCAGCTGGAGACTTAATTTATCAATCAGCAGCAGCACTACCATACTGGCTCTGAGAATTATATTCAATTGAACAGGGCTAGCAACTCTGAAATAAATGCCCCAAATAAATAGCTGCAAATCACATTCATTTGGCTGCTAAAACAATGAACAACTAATCCAGTCATTCTGAGTTGCAAGAATGGATCAGCCAAAAGACATTTGGTCTCTGTCTTCTAGTCTGGATACCCATTGAGAATGAGTACCAAGATCTTTGGGAGATGGAGGGTATAAACAACAAAAACCAAATCTGATAATCCAGATATTTGCAGATCATGATGTAGGCACTCAAGAGTGAATCCAGAGATGGACTGTGGCTGTCACTCCAGGCATAATACTGCACAGCAGTATGTGCCCTGCAAATTTCCAAAACCAAATGAGACAGAGTCAAATTCTGGATGCAGATCTGGGTACAAATACTTCCTAGCTGTGTGCTCTTGGAAAAGTGCTTAGCCTTTCTGAGCCTCAGTTTTTTTATGTGAAATAGAGACATGACTCCTTACCCCACAGACTGCTGTAAGGATTAATTAAGATCAAGCAGGTAAGCATGCACAATGACTAGTATGTAATAAGCAAACAAGAATGATGGTAGGGGGACTTCCCTGGTGGCGCAGTGGTTAGGAATCCGCCTGCCAATGCAGGGGATATGGGTTCGAGGCCTGGTCTGGGAAGATTCCACATACCATGGAGCAACTAGGCCCGTGTGCCACAACTACTGAAGCCCGCATGCCTAGAGCCCGTGCTCTGCAACAAGAGAAGCCACTGCAATGAGAAGCCTGCGCACCACAAAGAAGAGTAGCCCCTGCTCGACGCAACTAGAGAAAGCCCGAGCACAGCAACAAAGACCCGGCACAACAACAACAAAAACATTTTTTTAATATGATGGTAAATAGATTTTTTAAAAATCACCAGAGTCTGGAGAGATATTTCATGTTCATGGATAGGAAGACTCAATATTGATAAAGGACTGTTATCCAAAGTATAAAAAGAACTCTTAAAACTCAATAATAAGAACAAACCTGATAATTAAATGAGCCAAAGACCTTAACAGACACCTTGCCAAAGAAAATATACAGATGGCAAATAAGCATATGAAAAAGATTCTCCACATGATATGTCATTAAGAAAATGCAAACTAAAACAACAATGAGATACCACGACACACCTATTAGAATGGCCAAAATACAAAACACTGACACCACCAAATGCTGGTGAGGTTGTGGAGCAACAGGAACTCTCATTCATTGCTGGTGGGAATGCAAAATGGTACAGCCACTTTGCAAGACTGTTTATTGGTTTCTTACAAAACTAAACTTACTCTTATCATAAGATCCAGCAATAGCGCTACTTGGTATTTACCCAAAGGAATTGGAAACTATGTCCACACAAAAACCTGCACACAGTTGTTTATAGCAGCGTCATTCATAACTGCCAAAACTTGGAAGTAACCAAGATGTCCTTCAGTAAATGAATGGGTAAACTCTGGTACATTCAGACAAAGGAATATTATTCAGTGCTAAAAGACATGAGTTATCCAAGTCATGAAAAGATATGGATGAAACTTAAATGCAAATTACTAAGAGAAAGAAGCCAATGTGAAGAGGCTACATACTGTATGATTCCAACTATACGACACTCTGGAAAAGGCGAAACTATGGAGACAGTAAAAAGATCAGTGGTTGTCAGGGGTTAGGGTAGAGGGAGGGATGAGTAGGCAGAGCACAGGGGGTTTTTAGGGCAGTAAAATTACTCTGTATGAGACTGTAATGGTGGATACATGTCATTATACATTTGTCCAAATCATAGAATGTACACCACCAAGAGTGAACCCTAATGTAAACTATGGACTTTGGTTGTAATGTGTCCATGTAGGTTCATCAGTTGTAACCAGTTCACCACTCTGAAAGGGATGTTGATAATGGAGAGGCTATGCATGTGTTGGGACAGGTACACTTGTTAAAACTGAGAAACTAACATTGGTACAATGCTATTAACTAAACTGCACACTTTTTTCAGATTTCACTGGTTTTCCCACTAATATCCTTTTGTTTCAGGATCCCATCCAGGATACTACATTCTTTTGAGTCATCGTTTCTCCGTAGTCCCTCTGGTCTATGACAGTTTCTTTTCTTGTTTCTCACAATTTTGATAATTTTTAGGAATACTGGTCAGGTATTTTTTAGAATGTTTCTCAATTTGGGTTTGCCTGCTGTTTTCTCATGATTAGAATTTGATGATGGATTTAGGGGACACAGAGGTGAAATGCCATCCTCATTGCATCATATCAGCAAGCCATGACATCCATATGACTTATCACTATGATGTTGACCTTGATCACTTGGTTAAAACAATGCCTACCAGCTTTCTCCACTGTTGAGTTACTATTTTTCCCTTTGTCTACTCTACTCTTTGGAAATGAGTCACTAAGCCCACCCCACACTAGTTAGGAGAGGGGAGAAGTTTAAGCTCCATCTCCTGGAGGGAAGAGTATCTACATATATTCTTTTTGTTGTTGAAGTGTAGTTGATTTACAGTATCGTGTTAGTTTCAGGCGTACAGCACAGTGATTCAGTTATATATATATAACTGAATATATACATATATGTTTCTTACATAAAAGAAGCATATATGTATATTCTCCTTCAGATTCTTTTCCCTTACAGGTTATTACAAAATACTGAGTGTAGTTCCCTGTGCTACGCAATAGGTCCTTGTTGATTATCTATTTTATATATAGTAATGTGTATATGTTAATCCCAACCTCCTAATGTATCCCTCCCTTCTACCTTCCTTTCCCCTTTGGTAACCATAATTTTGTTTTCTATGTCTGTGAGTCTGTTTCTGTTTTGGAAATAAATTCATTTGTACTTCTTTTTTAGATTCCACATATAAATGATATCAAATGATATTTGTCTTTCTCTGTCTGACTTCACTTAGTATGATAACCTCTAGGTTCATCCATGTAGGGATGCAAATGGCACTATGTCATTATTTTATATGACTGAGTAATATCCCATTGTATATACGCAGCACATCTTCTTTATCTATTCATCTGTCAGTGGGCATTTAGTTTGCTTCCATGTCTTGGCTATTGTAAATGGTGCTGCAATGAAAATTGGAGTGCATGTATCTTTTTGAATTATGGTTTTCTCTGGATATATGACCAGGAGTGGGGTTGCAGGATCATGTGGTACCTCTATATTCTTTAGAATACTTTGTAAGGGAAATTCGTCTCTTCTCCCTTATTCATTTATTTAATCTTTTATTTATAACAGTACAGACTCATATATTTATTTTATTCTTTGGATTACCCACGCAAACTATATTATTTATTTTGTTGCCTGAAATGTTCCCTTTGGCCATTGGGAGCTCCTTCAGACTGGTTCTTGTGTTCCTTTGATGTGCTGCCATTTTTTTAAGCTTCCTTACTTTCTGGCACTGTAAGAGGCTCCAGAATCATCCTTCACTGCCCTGCCCTAGAATTAGCCATTTCTCCAAGGATTCCTGGTTGCTTTCATTGGAGAATGGTATTTAATGATCTCAGGGCTGGGTGCAATATTGCATTTTTAGTTTTTGTTTTGGTGGAAGTTGTATATGCAGGCAATTTGGCAATCACCATAAAACTTACAAGGACTCTTATGGATAAAAGTGCAAGGAGTAACAGATTTATATAGTTACTCCCCACGCACAATTGTTCATTTTAATGGTAAATATAGTAACTGTAGAGTCGAGTGCCCTGGCAGATAAGCAACTGATCAAAAATAGCACACCAGGGCTTCCCTGGTGGCGCAGTGGTTGAGAGTCTGCCTGCCGATGCGGGGGACACGGGTTCGTGCCCTGGTCCGGGAAGACCCCACATGCTGCGGAGCGGCTGGGCCCGTGAGCCACGGCCGCTGAGCCTGCGCGTCCAGAGCCTGTGCTCCGCAACGGGAGAGGCCACAACAGTGAGAGGCCCGCGTACCGCAAAAAAAAAAAAAAGCACACCAGTAATGGGGCAAATTGACATCACATGCCTCTTGGAGTGATGTACCAAGAAGGATGCAACATGACTTCTGGGGACTTCGTGCCACAATTGTTATCATTTGAATAAATTGAATTCCATAATGTTCAAAATAAGGAGCATTCTACAAAACAACTTGCCTATATTCTTTGAAAGTGTTAATGTCAGGAAGTTCAAATAAAGACTGAGAAACTTCTCCAGGTTAAGGGAGACATGGCGACCGAATCCAACAAGGGAGCCAGAATCTTCTTTTGCTATAAAGGATGTTATTGGGACAGTTGGTGACATCTGAATAAGGTCTGTAGATAATAATCGTGTACCAATGCTAATTTCCTGATTTTGATCGTTGTGCTGTTATATAAGAAAATGCCCTTCAGAAAACATTGAAGTATATAAGGTTAAGGGGCCATCATATCTATAAATTATTCTCAATGGCTCAAGGGTGGTGGGTAGACAGAGAATAAGTGGAAGGAGTAAATGTTAACGTTTGGAGAACCTGGAGGAACAATATACAGGAACTCTTAGTTCTGTTCTTACAACACTTTGGTAAGTTTGAAATTTTGTCAAAATAAAAAGTTAAAATAAATAAACAAGTGGCTACAAAAAAGTTACATATATACAAGTTTCACTCATTCCTTCATTTTGTTGAGCACCTGCTATACGCCAAGTGATTTTTCCGAGCACAGAACAAGACAGACAAAAATCCCTACTGTTGTGGAGCTGGGTGGAAACAGGAAAAAAATGGAATAAAGACAGAAATGCATAGTTTGTTAGATGGTGTTAAGTGCTAAGAACAAAGCAGGAGAGGGTAATAGAGAGTGCAGCCACTAGGAATTAAGAGTCAAATAGATCTTTGGGGCGTGTTATACAAAGCAGGGCAGACAGTACATACTATTAGCTCTCAATAAAAACGTGTCAATTAAATATCACTTAAATTCTGATCTCTAAATGTAGAAGGCAGCTTCTGACAAGGCCTCCAATGATTCTTGCCTTTCGGTGTTCACACCCTTGTGTAACACCCTCCCCTTGAAAGTGGGTGGAACCTAGTAACTCACCTTTTTAAAATCTTTACCTTTTTAAAAATTAAAAAATATTTTTAATACAATTTTTAAATGTTACTTTCCATTTACAGTTATTACAAAATAGTGGCTATTTTCCCCGGGTTGTACAATACATCCTTGAGCCTATCTTACACCCAATAGTTTGTACCTCTCACTCCCCCACCCCTATATTGCCCCACCCTCCTCCCAACTGGTAACCACTAGTTTGTTCCACTATATCTGTGAACCTAGTGACTCACTTTTTAAAAAATTTTTACTGAAGTATAGTTGATTTAAATTTATTTATTTGGATGCGTTGGGTCTTCGTTGCTGCACGCGGGTTTTCTCTAGTTGCTGCGAGTGGGGGGCTATTCTTCGTTGTGGTGCATGGGCTTCCCACTGCAGTAGCTTCTCTTGCTGTGGAGCACGGGCTCTAGGCACACAGGCTTCAGTAGTTGTGGCACGCAGGCCCAGTAGTTGTGGCTCTCAGTCTCTAGAGTGCAGGCTCAGTAGTTGTGGCGCACGGGCTTAGTTGCTCTGCAGCATGTGGCATCTTCCCGGACCAGGGCTTGAACCCGTGTCCCCTGCATTGGCAGGTGGATTCTTAACCACTGTGCCACCAGGGAAGTCCATGACTCATTTTAATGAATAAAAGATGAAAGAGTGATGGGATGGCACTTTTAAGATCAAGTTACAAAAAGACTGGTTTGCACATTGCATGCCCTCTCTATCTCTCTCTTTATTGCTTACTCTGAGGAAAGCCAGGGTCAATGTTGTGAGCTGCCTCATGGAGAGTCCCACGTGGCAAAGAACCAAGAGCAGCCTCCCAGAAACATCTAGTGAGGAACAGAGACCCTCAGCCCTACAGCCCATGAGAAACTGAATTCTTCCAACAGTCACATGTTTAAGCTTGGAAGGGAACTCTTCCCCAGTTAAGCCTTCAGATGAGAATGAAGTCCCCATTGACACCTTGTTGTCAGCCTCATGAGAGACCCTGAAACAGAGGACCCAAATAAGCTGCACCCTGGTTCCTGCTCCACAGAAACTATAGGTAATAAACGATTGCTTTTAAAGCTGCTAAGATTTGGGTAATTGGTTACACAGCAAGAGGTAACTATTACATTAAGCCTCCATATTTCTCCTCCTAAAACAAAATAGCTGTTTTTCTCCTTCTGGATGCCCCGAAAAGACTTATTCTCTGAGAGAGGCATTATACACGTGCACCAGATATTTCCCTTTCTCCGTATTCAGGCACATGGTAAGATGGCATTCCCCAGTCCCCTTGTGTTTGCTGAGGCCATGTGACTAGTTCTGGCCAATGAGCTCTCAGTGGGAATGAAGTGGGTGCTTCTAAGTTGGAGCATTTAGTTGTCAGTGCAAATCTCTCGAGAGCTGCAGTGACTAGCCACATGTGACTCTTATAATTAAACAAAATTGAAAACCTGGTCCATAGTCGTACAAGCCACATTTCTAGAACTCAAAAGCCACATGTGGGGGCTTCCCTGGTGGCGCAGTGGTTGAGAGTCTGCCTGCCGATGCATGGGACGCGGGTTCGTGCCCCAGTCCGGGAAGATCCCACATGCAGCGGAGTGGCTGGGCCCATGAGCCATGGCCGCTGAGCCTGCGCGTCTGGAGCCTGTGCTTCGCAACGGGAGAGTCCACAACAGTGAGAGGCCCGTGTACCGCAAAAAAAAAAAAAAAAAAGCCACATGTGTCTAGCGGCCACATTATGGAGACAGCACAAATCAAGAACATTTCCATCACCCTCCTACATTGTTGGTGGGAATGTAAATTGGTACAACCACTATGGAAAACATTATGGAGGTTCCTTAAAAAAGTAAAAATAGAGCTACCATATGATCCAGCAACCCACTCCTGGGCATATACGCAGAAAAGAGGAAAACTCTAATTTGAAAAGATACATGCATCCCAATGTTCATGGCAGCACTATTTACAATAGCCAAGACATGGAAACAACCAAAGTGCCCATCAACAAACAACTGGTTTAAGAAGGTCTGGTGTATATACATACCATGGAATATTACTCAGCCATAAAAAGAATGAAAGATTGCCATTTCCAGCAACATGGATGGACCTAGAGATTATCATACTAAGTGAAGTAAGTCAGGCAGAGGAAGACAAATACTGTATGATATCACCTGTATGTGGACTCTAAAAAATAATACAAATGAATCTATATACAAAACAGAAACGGACTCACAGACATAGAAAACAAACGTATGGTTACCAAAGGGGAAAGGGAGGCGGGGAGGGATAAATTAGGAGTTTGGGATTGACAGATACAAACTACTCCACATAAAATAGATAAGCAACAAGGATTTACTGTATGAACAGAGGGAACTATATTCAATAACTTGTAATAACCTAGAATGGAAAAAAATCTGAAAAAAAAATATATAACTGAATCATTTTGCTGTACACCTGAAACTAACACAATATTGTAAATTAAATGCACTTCAATTAAAAAAGGAAAGAACATTTGCATCCTCTGGAAAGTTCTATTGGACAGCTTTGCTCTGGAGCATTCTTTTGCACAGGAGCAAGCAGAGCTTCAGATGGTGAGTACTCTTTAAGATTGGGCCCCAGAGTGAGTATAACGTGGAACACAGCCCCAGTTTGAACAGTGAGGTTGTGCTGTGTGAGTAAGAAAGCAACATCTGTCATTTTAAAGTCACGGGACTTGGGGGTTGTAATCTGTAGCACGCCATTCACAGATTTCAGCAAATCTCTTTATTGGCATCTGCCTTAAAATGACTGTAGCTATAATTCTGATGCCCACTTCTTAACCCAATTACCTTTTCGAGGACTTCTGACCTCTAAAATGAAAAGAGAATAATTTTCTGTTGTTGTAAGCTACCTAGTTTTTAGTAATTTAAAAAAAAATTTTATTGGAGTATAGTCGATTTACAATGTTGTGTTAGTTTCACGTGTACAGCAAAGTGAATCAACTATACATATACACATATCCACTCTTTTTTAGATTCTTTTCCTATATAAATCAATACAGAGTATTGAATAGAGTTCCCTGTGCTATACAGTAGGTCCTTATTAGTTAGCTATGTTATATATAGTAGTGTGTATATGTCAATCTCAACCTCCCAATTCATTCGTCTCCCTCTTTTCTCCCCTGGTAACCATAAGTTTGTTTTCTACATCTGTCACTCTGTTTCTGTTTTGTCAATAAGTTCATTTGTACCATTTTTTTAGATTCCACATATAAGTGATATCATATGATATTTGTCCTTCTCTGACTTACTTCACTCAGTATGACAACCTCTAGGTCCATCCATATTGCTGCAAATGGCATTATTTCATTCTTTTTTATTGTAGTAATTTTTAACGGCAGCTACAGGGGCTATCAGAAGACCCACAGCAATGAACACCTTGGGAGTGGATGAAATAATCCTGGATGAGGGACCCAGAGAGGGTTGAGGTATTTGGAAGTATCCCTCAGAAGTGTCGACACTCAAAGGCAGAGCACACGGTGCTTTGTGACCACCTAGAGGGGTGGAATAGGGAGGGTGGGAAGGAGACGCAAGAGGGAGGGGATATGGAGATATATGTATATGTATAGCTGATTCACTTTGTTATAAAGCAGAAACTAACACACCATTGTAAAGCAATTATACTCCAATAAAGATGTTAAAAAAAAAAAAAAAAAGGCAGAGCACAGAAAGAGAAGCCCCTAATGGAGACTGGAAGGCATCAGGAAGGAGGTGGGAGGAAAACCTGGTGGGTGATGTCACAGAAGTCCCGGAGATGGGGGAGTCTAGCGTCAAAGGCTGCCAAACACAAAGCAAGGTAAGGACTGAAAAATACCACCTGGTTCTGCCATAGATGGCATTACAGTCATGGTTTTAAAGCAAGTCAGCCTTTTTTTTTGTAATAAAATACACATAACATAGAATTTACCATCTTAACCAATTTTAACTGTACAGTTCAGTGGCATCAAGTACATTCACATTGTTGTGCAACCATCACCACCAGCCATCTCCAGAACTTTGCTCTTCCTCCCAAACTGGAATTCTGTGCCCATTAAACACTAACTCCCCATTCCTCACCCCCAGCCCAGCCCCTGGTAACCACCATTCTACTTTGTCTCTATGAATTCAGCCACTGTAGACACCTGATATGGGTGGAATCATACAATATTTGTCCTTTTGTAACTGACCTGTTTCACCTAGCACAATGTCTCCAAGGTTCATCCATGTCATAGCAGGTGTCGGTATTTCCTTCCTTTTTAAGGCTGAATAATATTCCATTGGCTGGATGGATCACATTTTGTTTATCCAGTCATCCATTAAGGGACATTTGAGTTGTTTACACCTTTTGGCTATTGTGAGCAATGCTGCTACGAACATTGGGTGTATAAATATCTCTTTGAGTCCCTGCTTTCAATTCTTTGGGGTATATACCCAGAATTGCAATTGGTGGATCATATGGTAATTTTGTTTCATTTCTTGAGGAATCGCTGTACCATTTTCCACAGCAGCTGCAGAGTCCTTAGCTTTTAGAAGTACACATTAAAATATTTACAGATGAAATCACATGATGTCTGAGGTTTGCTTTAACGTAACCTAGGGTTACGTTAAAGCAAATGAAACGTTTGTTTTAATTTGCAAAGTAAAGTTATGTTAAAGTTTGGGATACAGTAACACAAGATATGTCCTAAGTTGCTAATTATTGCAAATGGAAGATAGGAACATGGAAGGCTATTATTCTATTGTCTCTTCTGTATATATTTGAGCTTTTCCAAAAGGAAAATAAAAGTTCTTTTCATATAAAGTACTTGAAATAATCTTGATTCACATTGCAACAAGAACCTCACACTTAATTATGGAAACAAAAGTACTCAAGCTTACTATATTCTCAGGCAATTACAAATTATATTCAGCATCTAGCCCTTCTGTTAAGTCAGGAACTTGAATAAATGCTTACTTATATATTCATGTGTATCCTGAGAAGTTAGCAAAGGAAATTTAATCAAATGAACTACATCTGTTTATAGAAACTCCCGTCTCGGTTTTTCTTGAGAACTGAACTAGGTCCCCTCAACTCGCAAAATAACAAGTTTTACCACACCCAGAAATAAAGTCACAGATGACAAAATTGAGCATGTCATTTCACCTGTAACACTTGAGAAAAATGATCAGTTTCATTTGTTCAGTTACTTATTTGTTTGACAAATGTGTTTTTTTAATGTCTATTCTTTTTAAAAATTTTTATTGAAGCATAGTTGATTTACAATGTTGTGTTAGTTTCAGGTTTACAGAAAAGCGATTCAGAGATATATATGTGTGTATGTATATGTATATATGTATATATATACATACATGTATATTCTTTTTCAGATTTTTTCCATTATAGGTTATTATAAGATATTGAGTAGAGTAACCTGTACTCTACTCAACAAGTAGGTCCTTGTTATTTACCTATTTTATATACAGTAGTGTGTATATGTTAATCCCAAACTCTTAATTTATGCCTCTCCCCCTTTCCCTTTAGGCAACCATAAGTTCTATGTCTGTGAGCATTTGACAAGTGTTTATTGAGCATCTATGCTCAATATGAGGCCTTACCCCAGGCACTGGGGATGGATACAGCCACGAATAGAACAAATAAGAAATTCATGTTTTAGGGCAGAGAAACCAGAAAAAAAAAGGGTGAGCTTGGATAGATCTAGCATATGTCAGGTAGAGATAGTTTTTATAAGAAAAATGGAGCAGGCATTGGGCCAGCTAGAAGAGGAGGGGGAGTTATTTTGGAAAGACCTCTCCGAGACGGTGACATTGATGGAGAGACTCGAGGAAAGAAAGGAACAGAGATGCAGATATCAGAGTGAGGAGTGTTGCAGACTGAGGAAACCTCAACAGCAAAGGCTTGTGAAGAGAGTGACTGGTGTGTTCAAAGGCCAGCAAAGACACTCATGTGGCAGGAGTGAAGGGAGTGAGAGGGGATGGGATAAGGGAGGTTTCGGGTTTGACAGGGCTGTCATCCCCTGTAGGGGCTTTATTGTTTGAAAATGTAGGTTTTATTATTTTTCAGGTGTGGTGAGGCCAACAGATCGAGAGACAACTGCCATTGAAAAGATAGCTTGTCAGGCTTCCCTGGTGGCACAGTGGTTGAGGGTCCGCCTGCCGATGCAGGGGACGCGGGTTCGTGCCCGGTCCGGGAAGATCCCACATGCCGCGGAGCGGCTGGGCCCGTGAGCCATGGCCGCTGAGCCTGCGCGTCCGGAGCTTGTGCTCCACGACGGGAGAGGCCACAGCAGTGAGAGGCCTGCGTACCGCAAAAAAAAAAAAAAAAAAAGGAGAGAATAAAAGAAAAGGTAGCTTGTTTTACTCAAAGACCCCAGAAGGAAGAGCACATCCTGCCATGCAGGGCCACCCAGGAAAGCACCAGGGTCAGTTGGTCAGGAAGCAGTGGGAGCAGGATGAGAAAGTGGGCAAGATCCTTTATTGTGGTTTCCTCAGAAAGGAAAAGGTAAAGCAGGGTAAGCAGGCTTAGGATTGGCTGGCTTTAATAATTTTAGCAGGCTGTGGGGTGTAAGGGCTCTCCCTAGTTGCTACCTGGCCCTGGGATGATCAGGGCAGTGGCAGAGCATATTTGCAATTAGATAGAGGAGGTTGTGGAGACGCAGGCTCTGAATTGGTTGGTTTGTATTTGAAATGCGTGCTCAAGGATGAATCCTTTACTATCTTAAAGGATTGGCTAACCCTGGGAGAGGCAGTCCTTCAGGGTCACCCAGATGCCAAAGCATCCAACACACATGGTTAATACATTTATCTTACGACACTTGCCAGAAAGACTTTTCCTCTTGTAAAGTCACAACATTGCCCTTAAGATGTTTTGAGTTCTGGGACATCAAGGTCCTGCCTATCCTGTTCATTGCTCCAGCCTCAGCAACTGAGAAATGTCAAACTAGAAACCCACTGTCTTGATAAGTGAAAAGGGCAAGTTACAGAGAAGTACAGAACATGAATGATCTTTATGAAAGAGACAGAATGCATGAAAATATAAAAGTGTTCATTCATGTCTTTAAGAAGCAGCAAAGGGTAAACCAGAGACCAATACAAATGACTTCCCA
>NW_006796961.1:1037277-1057513 GCF_000442215.2 Lipotes vexillifer | reverse complement strand
AAGAGGGAATGGAGCTGGAGGAAGAGCTGAGGGGAAATCTGATCCTAACACCTGGTTAGAATCAGAGCAGAATTATTTCCCTGGAAAATGTGGACTTACTCCTTTTATTTTCTTCTGTTTTCCCCAATGACTAAAAAAGAGCAGGAAACGCACAGACACACACACACACAACAGAGAATGTGGTAAGAGTTAAGCTTAGTGACAACACAAATGGAAACACACACACGTATTCGCGAGGTTACACGTAAATATATGCATACATCTGTGATGTCCTTCCATAGCTGTTCTGCTTTTCTGTCACTGAGATGACAACAGCTAAATAATCTCATGTCCCATATGGCACCCCGACTGTCACAAAGTTAACGCACTTAAAGTTAAGGAGGGTTTGTGAAAAAAAAAAAAAAAAAAAACCTTTTGAATTATGAGAAGGTAGGTATGTCATGGGTGTGCCTGGCACTGCCCAGCCTTGATCTGGCCACCTTAGTGCATACAGGACTGGCTTCCCACTGCCAACCCTCAGGGGGCTTTCTCTAGCCACCAGAGGGTTGACTCGACAGGCTGGGATGCTAGGAAATGAGTGCTCCTGGGAGCACTTCAACCTGTGATTGATGGAAGTTGGTGGATAAATACCCCAGCTCCCTTGGTCCTAGGGTGTGGTTAAGTCTGTGGTAACTGTGCTCTCTGCTGCCCCCCAGAGGTCTCCACCGGTACTGAGTCCCAGTTGTTCACTATGGTAACTTGCCTGAGGGCACATCCATTACTGGTTGGTTCTTCCTTTCCCCGCTCCTCTGCCAGTGTGTCCTGGGATCTCCCCCACAAAACAATTGAATCCTTGCTTCCATATCTGCTTCTGGGGGGAACGCAAACTGAGGCAATGGATTTGGACAGATTCTGTCAGCTACTTCAAAATCTTGAGGCAGAAAGAAGATCCTCCCTCCCTCCCTCCCTTCCTCCCTCCCTTCTTTCCTCCTCCTCCTCCTTCATCATCATCAACATCGTCTTCTCCGTCTTCCTTTCTCCTCCCTTCTCTTCTCTTCTCTTCTCTTCAAAACAGAGTCTAAAGGGGCTTGTACAATAAAAGTTGAATATAAATAAGGTACCCCAAATATATGTGCTATCTCAGCCTCATTGTGTAATAGAAAAAAAAAAAAAACGCAGAACTACTTGTCAAAAGATTTGGACTCACACTCTTCAAATGTAGCCACAAGCCTCATGTGACCACTGAGTGCTTGCAATGTGACTGGTCCAAATTGAGATGTAAGTATTAAAATACACACCATATTTTGAAGACTTAGTACAAGAAAAATATGTGAACTATCCAATAATTTTATATTCATTATAGGTAGAAATGATAGCATTTCCAGTATGTTAGGTTAAATAAAATACATTATTAAAACTAACTTTACCTGTTTCTTTTTACCTCTTCTAATGTGGCTGCCGGAATGCTTAAAATTACATATGGGACCATGTTGCATTTCTACTGGACAGAGCTGGTCTGGATGATTACCCAGCTCTGTACTTCCAAACTCCATGAATTAGGGCAAGACATTTAATCCCATGGAGATGGTTTCCTCACTTAGGAACAGCACAGCAACAGTAACAAAGAGTAATAATACCACCCCTCCACACTAATGTCCAAACAATGTTCTACTGTGAGCTTAACCCATCACTGAATCTCTCCAAGCCTCAGTCTCCTCATCTGCAAAATGGGGATGAGGGCAGTATGCACCCTATGGGATCATAAAGGGATGACACACTGTATGTGATGGGCCAGACACAGGATAGTAGAGAATGAATGTTGGCTGCACTGATGATAATATTTTCTGTGTGCAGATAAAATTGCATCTTGTGTCCAAAGGAAGTATTCCCTGGAAGCATCTGATGCCCCAGAAACAAGGCAGGCAGCAGGGGAGGACCCACCAGATACACAGATAAATAAAGGTAATGGAAAAGAGATCCCAACAACATTCATTGGAAGGGAATAAAAGTTCCATCTAAGAATTACATGCAGCGAGAAACATGACTGTATTTGTGTTCAGGCTGCTGGAATGCATGTTGTCTCACAGAGAGACCCTAATGGATTGACTTGACAGAACATTAAGCCTCTTTTCTAGGTCTTTTTTATTCTCTTCTCCAGCATCATCCATGTCTTTTGTTGTGGAAAATGCTTTCTTCCCATGCCGACAGAAATTACTTCACTCTCATACCTGAGACGCTTGCTTAAGAACATGCCTCAAAGCGTCTCGAGTTCTCAAATCAAGAAAAAACCCAAATCACCCTGTGGGGACCAGAAGCAAGAAAAGGAAGTTTAATTGGGCTCACAGATGTGTTTCAAGGCGGCATGACTGGGGCGGAGCTGTGTGGCCTTGGGCAAGTTGCTCAACCTCTCTGGCTTCAGTGTGTTCATTTGTAAAACAGGGAAATTAGAGTGTTCACTTATTTGGTGGTTGTGAGGATTAAATGAGATAATCCACAGATCGTGTTAGACAGACACAGAGCCTGGGTGTTGGTGTTGCTACCTTTCCTTGCCTCCAACCTGGAGTCATTTTTTTGTTACTGAAGAGATTCCCACCTCACAAATAAGTCTAGGGCTTTCTTTTAAGCTTCTCATGATTTGTTTTTAAATATTTTTCAAAAGTAAAGTAATTTTCATATTAAAAACATTTTAACCCTCTATCCCAGGACTACCCCAAACACAAACATTGTGAGAATTTTGTAGTATTTCCGTCTAGTTTCTCTCCCACCCCCGTGTTTTTATTTTACATATAGAGGTAATTATAGTGCAAAGATATTTGATATATAATAGTTCCTCAACGTCCGAGTATTCACTATATTTTTTATTACCCAGATATCCACACGGTTATGAGTTTAGAGAAACAAGCTGTCCTAACATACATATATTCACAAATGAACGTCAAGTTCACAATTATCCATTCTGGAGTAACACAAACATCACTTTGGAGCCCATCAGATCAATATATTTGCCAAGGTTTATCTCCCAGTGTTGATGGGTGTTTGAAATTTAACAATACAACTCACAATGACGCAAATCGATTGCAATATGAAAACTGGAAATCTTTGCAGAGGACAGCTGGATTTCATGAAGTCAGTGCAAGTGAGGTGGGAGAACAATTTGCATCACAGAGGACTCCACTGACAAGTGAGGAACCTGAAGAGTTAGACTGGTTAACATGGAAAAACAGGAAACAAGCAGATAACAGGAAACAAGCAGATAACAGATAACAAAAGAGCAAAAACTGACGAGCAAAGGATTTTAAAAGCCCTGTGGGGGAAATTGATGAAGATTTTGCCTATGTATGCAAAAAAATGACCCCCTGTAGGAATACATCACAAAAGCCAAAGATGAAATGAAAGATGTTCCATTCATATAATTTTTCAGTAGGAAATTATATACATGCAAAATATCAACTTTTGACTCATTCTTTGTTAATTTGAAGAATTAGAGCATATTTGCAATGAGTACTTAAATATTGTGAGGTGGGATCTATAAAACAAACTTAGGTTTATGAAGTTGGGATTCCTTTTACAGGACAAAGTCCCAACTGGATTCCTACTTTCATTGGATTCACTCTAAGAAGATTTTTCCAGTAGTAAGTATTCTGGAATGGAGATTTCCTCGGTCACTTTCTCACTTAATATCATATGACAACCATCATTTTAATGGTTACATTTACGTATTTACTTATTCCCCTTTTGCTGACTTTTTTTTTTAATGAATATGTTGAAGTCCTAACTCTTAATTAATTCATTTATTTTTGCTGTGTTGCGTCTTCGTTTCTGTGCGAGGGCTTTCTCTAGTTGTGGCAAGTGGGGGCTACTCTTCATCGCGGTGCGCGGGCCTCTCACTATCGCGGCCTCTCTTGTTGCGGAGCACAGGCTCCAGATGTGCAGGCTCAGTAGTTGTGGCTCACGGACCTAGCTGCTCCGCGGCATGCGGGATCCTCCCAGACCAGGGCTCGAACCCGTGTTCCCTGCATTAGCAGGCAGATTCTCAACCACTGCACCACCAGGGAAGCCCTGCTAACTTTTAATGTTTCTAACTAGATGCTTTTAAAAGTAATAGAGCAGGTTCTTCTCCAGGGCCTTGGTGGCTTCCATGTCGTCCAGGGTTTCACCCCACTCATGATGGGACACTCTCTGCTTGTCCTCGAAGAGGGCATGTCTGACACACTGGTTTTGCATCTTTAAGAGATGCCCGGCACCCTGGTGCTTCTCTTTTGCCAACTCGAAGAATACGTGGCTCAGGCCCTCTATAGCCACATCTTAGCAGTGAAAATAGAACAGAAAGAGTCGTCTGGCTGACAGGGTCTTGGTGCTCCAGCCAGGTGTCAGGCCTGAGCCTCTGAGGTGGGAGAGCCAAGTTCAGGACATTGGTCCACCTGAGACCTCCCAGCTCCACATAATATCAAATGGCGAAAGCTCTCCCAGAGAGCCCCATCTCAACGCTAAGACCCAGCTCCACTCAACGACCAGCAAGATACAGTGCTGGACACCCTATGCCAAACAACTAGCAAGACAGGAACACAATCCCACCCATTAGCAGGGAGGCTGCCGAAGGTCATAAATAAGGTCACAGACACCCGAAAACACACCACTGGACATGGTCCTGCCCACCAGAAAGACAAGATCCGACCTCATCCACCAGAACACAGGCACCAGTCCCCTCCACCAGGAAGCCTACACAACCCACTGAACCAACCTTACCCACTGAGGGCAGACACCATAACCAACAGGAGCTACAAACCTACAGCCTGTGAAAAGGAGACCCCAAACACAGTAAGTTATGCAAAATGAGAAGACAGAGAAGCACACAGCAGATGAAGGAGCAAGGTAAAAACACACCAGACCAAACAAATGACGAGGAAATAGGCAGTCTACCTGAAAAAGAATTCAGAGTAATGATAATAAAGATGATCCAAAATCTTGGGAATAGAATGGAGAAAATACAAGAAATGCTTAGCAAGGACACAGAAGAACTAAAGAGCAAACAAACAGTGATGAACAACACAATAAATGAAATTAAAAATTCTCTAGAAGGAATCAATAGCAGAAAAACTGAGACAGAAGAACGGATAAGTGACCTGGAAGATAAAATAGTGGAAATAACTACCACAGAGCAGCATAAAGAAAAAGAATGAAATGAATTGAGGACAGTCTCAGAGACCTCTGGGACAACATTAAACGCACCAACATTCGAATTATAGGGGTCCCAGAAGAAGAAGAGAAAAAGAAAGGGACTGAGAAAATATTTGAAGAGATTATAGTTGAAAACTTCCCTAATATGGGAAAGGAAATAGTCAACCAAGTCCAGGAAGCGCTGAGAGTCCCATACAGGATAAATCCAAGGAGAAATACGCCAAGACACATATTAGTCCAACTATCAAAAATTAAATACAAATAAAAAATATTAAAAGCAGCAAGGGAAAAACAACAAATAACATACAAGGGAATCCCCATAAGGTTAAGAGCTGATCTTTCAGCAGAAACTCTGTAAGCCAAAAGGGATTGGCAGGACATATCTAAAGTGATGAAAGGGAAAAACCTACAACCAAGATTACTCTACCCAGCAAGGATCCCATTCAGATTCGACAGACAAATTAAAACCTTTAGAGACAAGCAAGAGCTAAAAGAATTCAGCACCACCAAACCAACTTTACAACAAATGCTAAAGGAACCTCTCTAGGCAGGAAACACAAGAGAAGGAAAAAACCTACAATAACAAACACAAAACAATTAAGAAAATGGTGATAGGAACATACATATTGATAACTACCTTAAATGTAAATGGACTAAATTCTCCAACCAAAAGATATAGACTGGTTGAATGAATACAAAAACAAGACCTGTATATATGTGGTCTACAAGAGACCCACTTCAGACCCAGGGACACATACAGACTGAAAGTGAGGGGATGGAAAAAAGATATTCCATGCAAATGGAAATCAAAAGAAAGCTGGAGTAGCACTTCTCATATTAGACAAAGTAGACTTTAAAATAAAGACTATTACAAGAGACAAAGAAGGACACTACATGATGATCAAGGGATCAATCCCAAAAGAAGATATAACAATTGTAAATATTGATGCACCCAACATAGGAGCACCTCAATACATAAGGAAAATCCTAACAGCCATAAAAGGGGAAATCAACAGTAACACAATCATAGTAGGGGACTTTAGCACCCCGCTTTCACCAGTGGACAGATCATCCAAAATGAAAATAAATAAGGAAACACAAGCTTTAAATGATACATTAAACAAGATGGACTTAATAGATATCTATAAGACATTCCATCCAAAAACTACAGAATACACTTTCTTCTCAAGTGCTCATGGAACATTCTCCAGGATAGATCATATCTTGGGGAACAAATCAAGCCTTGATAAATTTAAGAAAATTGAAACCGTATCAAGTATCTTTTCTGACCACAACACTATGAGGCTAGATATCAATTACAGGGAAAAAAATCTATTAAAAATACAAACACATGGATGCTAAACAATACGCTACTAAATAACCAAGAGATTATGAAGAAGTCAAAGAGGAAATCAAAAAATACCTACAAACAAATGACAATGGAAATATGATGACCCAAAACCCATGGGATGCAGCAAAAGCAGTTCTAAGAGGGATGTTTATAGCAACACAATCCTACCTCAAGAAATAAGAAACATCTCAAATAAACAACCTAGCCTTACACCCAAGGCAATTAGAGAGGGAAGAACAAAAAAATCCCACAAAGTTAGCAGAAGGAAAGAAATCATATAGATCAGATCAGAAATAAATGAAAAAGAAATGAAAGAAACAATAGCAAAGATCAGTAAAACTAAAAGTTGGTTCTTTGAGAAGATAACCAAATTGATAAACCATTAGCCAGACTCATCAAGAAAAAAGGGAGAAGTCTCAAATCAATAGAATTAGAAATGAAAAAGGGGAAGTAACAACTGACACTGCAGAAATACAAAGGATCATGAGAGATTACTACAAGCAACCATATGCCAAAAAAATGGACAACCTGGAAGAAATGGACAAGTTCTTAGAAAAGCACAACCTTCTGAGACTGAACCAGGAAGAAATAGAAAATATAAGCAGACCAATCCCAAGCACTGAAATTGAGACTGTGATTAAAAATATCCCAACAAACAAAAGCCCAGGACCAGATGGCTTCACAGGAGAATTCTATCAAACATTTAGAGAAGAGTTAACACCTATCCTTCTCAAACTCTTCCAAAATATAGCAGAGGGAGGAACCCTCCCAAACTCATTCTACGAGGCCACCATCACCCTGATACCAAAACCAGACAAAGATGTCACGAAGAAAGAAAACTACAGGCCAATATCACTGATGAACATAAATGCAAAAATCCTCAACAAAACACTAGCAAACAGAATCCAACAGCACATTAAAAGGATTATACACTATGATCAAGTGGGGTTTATCCCAGGAATTCAAGGATTCTTCAATATACGCAAATCAATCAATGTGATACACCATATTAACAAATTGAAGGATAAAACCATATGATCATCTCAACAGATGCAGAAAACGCTTTTGAGAAAATTCAACACCCATTTATCGTAAAAACCCTCCAGAAAATAGGCATAGAGGGAACTTACTTCAACATAATAAAGGTCATATATGACAAACCCACAGCAAACATCATTCTCAATGGTGAAAAACTGAAACCATTTCCACTAAGATCAGGAACAAGACAAGGATGTCCACTCTCACCACTATTTTTCAACATAGTTTTGGAATTTTTAGCCACAGTAATCAGAGAAGAAAAAGAAATAAAAAGAATCCAAATCGGAGAAGAAGTAAAGCTGTCACTGTTTGCAGATGACATGATACTGTACACAGAGAATCCTAAAGATGCTACCAGAAAACTACTAGAGCTAATCAATGAATTTGGTAGAGTAGCAGGATACCAAATTAATGCAAAGAAATCTCTTGCATTCCTATACACTAATGATGAAAAATCCAAAAGAGAAATTAAGGAAACACTCCCATTTACCACTGCAAAAAAAGAATAAAATACCTAGGAATAAACCTACCTAAGGAGACAAAAGCCCTGTATGCAGAAAACTATAAGCCACTGATGAAAGAAATTAAAGATGATACCAACAGATGGAGAGATATACAGTGTTTTTGGATTGGAAGAATCAACATTGTGAAAATGACTATACTACCCAAAGCAATCTACAGATTCAATGAAATCCTTATCAAACTACCAATGGCATTTTTCACAGAACTCGAACAAAAAATTCCACAATTTGTATGGAAACACAAAAGACCCCGAATAACCAAAGCAATCTTGAGAAAGAAAAACAGAACTGGAGCAATCAGGCTCCCGGCTTCAGACTATACTACAAAACTACATTTATCAGTAAAGTATGGTACTGGCACAAAAACAGAAATATAGATCAAGGGAACAGGGTAGGAAACCCAGAGATAAACCCACGCACATATGGTCACCTTGGTTTTGATAAAGGAGGCAAGAATATACAATGGAGAAAAGACAGCACCTTCAATAAGTGGCTGGGAAACCCGGACAGCTACACGTAAAAGAATGAAATTAGAACACTCCCTAACACCATACACAAAAATAAACTCAAAATGGATTAAAGACCTAAATGTAAGGCCAGACACTATCAAACTCTTAGAGGAAAACATAGGCAGAACACTCTATGACATAAATCACAGTAAGATCCTTTTTGACCCACCTCCTAGAGAAATGGAAATAAAAACAAAAATAAACAAATGGGACCTAATGAAACTTAAAAGCTTTTGCACAGCAAAGGAAACCATAAACAAGATGAAAAGGCAACTCTCAGAATGGGAGAAAACATTTGCAAATGAAGCAACTGACAAAGGATTAATCTCCAAAATATACAAGCAGCTCATGAAGCTCAATATCAAAAGAACAAACAACCCAATCCAGAAATGGGCAGAAGACCTAAACAGACATTTCTCCAAAGAAGATATACAGATTGCCAACAAACACATGAAAGAATGCTCAAAATCATTAATCATTAGAGAAATGCAAATCAAAACTACAATGTGATATCATCTCACACCAGTAGAATGGCCATCATCAAAAAGTCTACAAACAATAAATGCTGGAGAGGGTGTGCAGAAAAGAGAACCCTCATACACTGTTGGTGGGAATGTAAATTGATACAGCCACTATGGATAACAGTATGGAGGTTCCTTAAAAAACTAAAAATAGAACTACCGTACGACCCAGCAATCCCACTACTGGGCATATACCCTGAGAAAACCATAATTCAAAAAGGGTCATGTACCACAATGTTCATTGCAGCTCTATTTACAATAGCCAGGACATGGAAGCAACCTAAGTGTCCATCAACAGATGAATGGATAAGGAAGATATGGCACATGTATACAATGGAATATTACTCAGCCATAAAAAGAAACGAAATTGAGTTATTTGCAGTGAGGTGGATGGACCTAGAGTCTGTCGTACAGAGTGAAGTAAGTCAGAAAGAAAAAAACAAATACCGTATGCTAACACATATATACGGAGTCTAAAAAAAAAAAAGTCATGAAGAAGCTAGAGGCAAGATGGGAATAAAGACACAGACCTACTAGAGAATGTACTTGAGGACACAGGGAAGGCAAAGGGTAAGCTGGGACAAAGTGAGAGAGTGGTAGTGTATATATGGACATATATACACTACCAAATGTAAAATAGATAGTGGGAAGCAGCCGCATAGCACAGGGAGATCAGCTTGGTGCTTTGTGACCAGCTAGAAGGGTGGGATAGGGAGGGTGGGAGAGAGGGAGACATGAGAGGGAAGAGATATGGGGATATATGTATATGTATAACTGATTTACTTTGTTATAAAGCAAAAACTAGCCCACCATTGTAAAGCAATTATACTCCAGTAAAAATGTTAAAAAGAAATGTGGCACATATATTCAATGGAATATTACTCAGCCTTAAAAAGAAATGAAATTAAGTTATTTGTAGTGAGGTGGATGGACCTAGAGTCTGTCATACAGTGTGAAGTAAGCCAGAAAGAGAAAAACAAATACTGTATGCTAACACATATATATGGAATCTAAAGAGAAAAAAATGATTCTGAAGAACCCAGGGGCAGGACAGGAATAAAGACACAGATGTAGAGAATGGACTTGAGGACACAGGGAGTGGGAAGGGTAAGCTAGGACGAAGTGAGAGGGTGACATGGACATATATTTTGGTGTTTTGAACACAAAGAGCTGTCCCTGGTGTTACGTGTGGAATTACTGGGTCAGATATGAAATTGCTGCTTTTGTAAAATCCTTGATACATATCTCCAAATTTCTCTCCAAACTGGCTGTACAAACGTACTTGGCCATCAGAAACATTTAAGATGTTTCTGCTCCTCATATATTGGACATATGTTTGAGCCCCTACTGTGTGCCATGAGCTGTTCTAGGCTCCTGGGACACAGTCCGGAACAACACGGCCTCAAGTCTCTGCCCTCATAGAGCTGATATTCTAACTGGGAAAAATAGACAATAAACAAATAATTATTTAATATGGCAGATGAGGTATAGAATCATGAAGGAGGGCATAGTGGTAAAGGTGGGGTAGGGTACAGAGAGAATAATCAGGGATCCTCCTTGATAAGGTAACATTCAAGAAGAAACTTGAAGGAAGTGAGGAAGGGAGCCATCAAAAATCTCTGGGAAGGGGCTTCCCTGGTGGCACAGTGGTTGAGAGTCCGCCTGCCGATGCAGGGGACATGGGTTCGTGCCCCGGTCCGGGAAGATCCCACATGCCGCGGAGCGGCTGGGCCCGTGAGCCATGGCCGCTGAGCCTGCGCGTCCAGAGCCTGCGCTCTGCGGCGGGGGGGGCCACAACAGGGAGAGGGCCCAGTACCGCCCAAAAAAAAAAAAAAAAAAAAATCTCTGGGAAGGGATTTCCCTGGTGGTCCAATGGGTAAGACTCGGAGATTCCAATGCAGTGGGCCCGGGTTCAATCACTGGTCAGGGTACTAGATGGCATGCATGCTGCAACTAAGAAGCCCACATGCCATAACTAAAAAAAAAAGAAAATAAGTTCCCGTATGCAGCAACTAAGACCCGGAGCTGAATGAATGAATGAATAAGTAAATAAATAAATATTTTAAAAAACAAAGAAGCAGGCGTGACCTTCCTCCAACCCTCCAACCGTAATCTGGGATTACTCTTACCTAAGCCTGGGGATAGAGCTAAGGCCGGCTAAGAATGTGGAGGTTTAAGAGCAGCACCACGGTCCCCCAGACGTACTTACCCAGAGCTCAGTCCCCATTATATCCCATCACACCACACAGAGTGGGAAGGGGGCTGTTCACAACTGCTGGAGCTTGGTTCCAAAGCCCATACACGGGACTCAGCACAGATGCTTATTAAAAAAAAAAAAAAAAATCTATGGGATGGCTAAGGCAACAGCAAGCGCAAAGGTCCTGAGGCAGGCACATGCTTCATGTATTCAGATAAGTAGGTGAGGGTAGATTGTTCAGCGTCTTGTGGATTGCACTGAAGACTTTGGCTTTTATGCTGATGGAGGTGGGAGCTATGGAGGGTTCTGAGCAGAGGAGGGACATGCCATGAATCAGGCATTCACCTCTCACTCTGGCCAGGAAAGCAGAGGGAGAGGAAAGCAGAAACTAGAGACTAGGGAAGGGCAACTGCACTGCAGCTGGGAAATGATGGGAACTGTGACCAGGTGTGTGCCATGGAGAGTCATTTCTGCATTTATAGTGAAGGCAAAGCAGACAGGTGTTGCTTATGGTTTAGACGTAGGGGATGAGCAAAGGAGAGAAGTCAAGGACGCCTCAGGGATTTTAACATGAGCAGTCTAAGGACAGAGCTGCCCTCAACTAAGATGGAGAAGACTGAAGGGAGGGGTAGTGTTGGGAGGGATGAAACAATTCACACTGACTTGCCACATCCCCCTTGAATTACAGAATTACCCCCACAGCAGCATTCATAAAGAATGAAAATGCAAACATCTATTAATAATTATTTGCAAATGTTGCATATTAGGTAGTTTAGTTAAACCCTGCTCTCTGGGAATTTTGCCAGAAAAATCCCAAACTAAGCTTCTTTAGTTATCAAAACCAATAAAGTGCCATCAGAGAGATTATGGAGAAAGGCAAAATCTCTGCCTCGTGTGAGAATCTTTTTAATCTAATATTATCAGGACTTCCCTGGCGCTCCAGTGGTTAAGACTCCGCGCTTCCACTGCAGGGGGCACAGATTCCATCCTTGGTCAGGGAACTAAGATCCCGCATGCCACACAGTGCGGCCAAAAGGAAAAAAAAAAAAGAAATCTAACATTATCAGTCCTTCATCTACTCTTCTGTAAAACCACAGATCATCTGAATATAAAGATAAACATAACGGAACTGAAGAATTGGAGGCAAGAAAATAAAGTAATTGTGGGGAATGGATATTTGACAATTTAAGGAGAGACTGGATTAGGACACCTCAATCTAGAGGGAGAAAAACAAAACAACCTCCCCCAACTGGCAGCCCTACTCCTTCCCTCTTATCCTCTGCCGACACTGGATTAGAGTCCCCAGGCCTATTTTCCTTACTGTTTGTGTAACCTTTATAGAGTAATGGTCTTGCCATATTCTAGCTTGTTTATTTATTCAAGTGTCCACTATGTTCCAGGCACTGTAATAGACACCTGAGATAAAAGTGTTTCGGACACAGCCAGTTGCCCACCCATTATCCACTCTTCTCTAGCTTTCAGAATCCAGCAATAAAACAGAACTACATTTCTTAGACTCCCTTGCAGGGAGGTATGGCCATGTGAACAATGCTATTCAATGAAACATATGGGCATTTGGTCTCAAGTGTCCTTTGTCCTTTGACCTTTCTCCTGCCTGCAATGCAAATGTGATGTCTGGGGCTGCAGCAGCCATTCTGAGGCTGATCATGAGAGAAAGCGAAGAGGACCTCATCCATGACATCCTTGGGCCACTTTTTATGTAAAGCCAAATAAAATTCTTGACTGATACATACAGACGGTCTGAACAAGCTGTATTTTTACCTGTTTCTCTGCATAAGTCTCCTTGAGTTCAGAAACTAGTTTTACTTAGCTTTGTGAGCCCTCAAGAAATGTTAAATGAAGGGACTTCCCTGGTGGTCCAGTGGTTAAGACTCTGCATTTTCACTGCAGGGGCACGGGTTCGATTCCTGGTCGGGGAGCTCCCGCATGCCACACAGAGTGCAGCCAAAAAAAAAAAGTGTTGAATGAATTAGCAAGTGAGCAAGGCAGCTCTACTTTTACAACTGAAAGACAACGGGCCAGAGTCTGAATGACAAAATGTCCATGGGGGCCATCTGAGAACCTTCCCTACCCCAGGTTTCCACCAAGAACTCCTGAAGCCTTGGAAAACCTCATCTGTGAAATGGGAATAATAACAGTATCTATTGATGGGCTTTCTGTGAGGGTCAAATTAGTCATGACAGCCAAAAGATCGAGAATGGTAACCGGTCTATTGTAAGTGCTACTTAAATGTTGCCATTGCTATTATTATTTCTTGACAGCTCTAGCAAAAATAGATCTGACCTCCCATACCCCCACCCCACCATTGCTCTACCTTGTTGGTTTGCCTCATAGTCCTCTGCACAACTATTTTTTGATTTATTTATTTCATAAGCATCTCCACCTGAGAAGGGCATTCTTCATTTGCCCACCCTACCCATGCCAGACCCATTCTCTGCTCTTTTCTACTCTGAGCATCACCTAGTTTCCAGGCCCTCTGGGTTCCTGTTGCTTTCAGCCAACAGGAGGCACCAGCAGGAACTCAGAGCAGGAGAGGAGACACAGGATGGAGTGTTTCTTCCCCATTCCCTCTCTGCTTTGGTGCCACATCTCTGGTCAGTGGCTGGGTCCCTCCACGATGATGGCTCCTACCAGGCATCTCCTCCTCCATGATTCCAATTCTTAATGGCTCTAGCATTGCCATTTCTTCAACTCAAGGGTGGTAATGGCTCTCTGCTATTGATAGCAACTGGGTGCCTCCCACCCCTTGTGGGTTCCCTTAACTCTGTCCACACCTCTTCAAGGAAATTCCTCCTTAAGGCTTCTACACTTGAACTATGGATGGTGGGGAGGTGGGGAAGTTAATTCTGCTTCCTCACTGGACCCTGAGAGAGACCCCCACCAGATGGTAAATTCCATGAAAGCATGGAACACACATCTGCTTTACTCACCAATCCTCCAGACACAGCACACAGCCAGGCATGGAGAAGATGTTTAATAAACATTTGTGGAATAACTAACCTCACTTTGCATCAAACAAATCAAAATTAGAAAATAATGAGGCGATATCATTTTTGTCTATTAAATTAAAAAAATATTTTAAGATGTTAATCCAGTTGACCCTTGAACAACAGGGGGCGGGGTGGTTGGGGGCACTGACCTCCAGAACTCAAAAAATCCCTGTATGACTTTATAGTCTGCACTGGGTATTCGCAGTTCCAAGTTCACAGATTCAACTAACCCTGGGTCCTGTAGTACATATTCATTGAAAAAATCCTCATATAAGTGGACCCCTGCAGTTCAAACCTGTGCTGTTCAGGGGTCCACTGGTCCCCTGAGTGCTGGTCAGTGTGCACTCACATTGGTAGATTCAGACATCGTTGGTAGACGTGTAAATTTAGAGAATTTACAATGGCTTTTAGAGAAGCCTTTTCGCCATATGTATCAAAAATCATTAAAATGGGTCCTATTTTTCTGACCAAGTAAAACTGCTCCTAGAAATCTACACAAAGGAAATAATCCAAAAGAAGGGAAAGGTATATAAAGGTTTTATTGTAGCATTTTTTATAATGTCAAAACATGCCCCTAAATAGCAGAATTGTTAAGTATAAGGAAAAGAACCTTATGTAGCCATTAAAATGATAGTATGAAAATTTAGTATTGTCCCAATTATGGGTGATTTTTCCCTTCTGTTTTCTGTACTTTTAACAAAACAAAAATTAATTTCCAATAAATAATAAAAATGATGTTATCAGGAAAAAAATTTAAATCGTTTATGTCAAAAACCCTTTTATTACTCCCAGATTAGTTTTTTTCTCATCCTCAGATTTTCTTTGTACCTCACATGCTGGTAGCCTGTGGCAGAGAGAAGATTTCCTCTCCAATCACAGACTGATCTACTTTACTAAAAGTTTCTTCACTGGTTTGATCATTCAACAAGAACCAAATACTACATGCTGGGTACAAGGCAGTGAACAAGACTAATAAGAACGTTTCCTCAGGGAGGTGACATTCTGAAGAGAAGAAAAGCATAAACAAGATAAATAAGTAAAATTTATAGTATGTTAGATGGTGACAATTTCTTAGGATAAAGATAAAACAGACAACCCATTTATTTGAGGTTCAAAACAGGCACAATTAATCTATGGTAATGGAATAAATGGTGGAGTATCCATGCAGCAGAATATTACACAGCAATGAAAACGAACAGACTGCTGCTCCATACCACACCAGGCAAACCCAATCCACGGTGACGAGAATCAGAGCAGCAGTTGCCTCAGGGGTGGGGGTACTGGCCTGGGAAGGAATGAGAGGGAACTCCTGGGGGGGGATGGAAAAGTTATTTATCTTGAATTAAACGATGGTCACACAAGTGTCCACACATAAAAAAATGTATGGAGTCATACACTTAAGATTTGTGAATTTTACATGTATACAATGGAATATTGCTCAGCTGTAAAAAAGAATGAAATAATGCCACCTGTAGCAGCATGGATGGACCTAGAGATTATCATACTAAGCAAGCCAGACAGAGAAAGACAAATATCATATGATATCACTTATATGTGGAATCTAAAAAAATGATACAAGTGAACTTATTTACAAAACAGAAATATACCCACAGACATAGAAAACAAGAAAACAAACTTATGGTTACCAAAGGGGAAGGTGGGGGAGGGATAAATTAGGAGTTTGGGGTTAACTGATACACACTGTAGTATATAAAATAGATAAACAACAGGGACCTATTCTACAGCATGAGGAACACTACTCAATATTTTGTAATAACCTGTAAGGGAAAAGAATCTGAAAAACAACATATATATGTATAACTGAATCACTTTGCTGTACCTGAAACTAACACAACAGTGTTAATCAACTATACTCCAATTAAAAAAAAATATTTGTGGGCCTTGGTGTGTGGTAGCCCAGTTTTTAAAAAATTAAAAAAGGAAAAGAGGAAAACAAGACATAACAGAGGAACAGAGCAGAGACTGGGAAAAGTTGGTGGTGTAAAGTAGTTGCAACTTTACAAAGGTGGGTGGGGTCGGAGAAGGTGACTTTGAATTGAGATCTGAAGGAGGTGAGGGCACGAGCCAAGCAGCGGGCAGGAATAAATCACAAGAATAAGAAAATTGTAAGAAAGGAATGTTAATAATTAGGAATTAGCATCTGTGCATCGATTCATGAATAAACTTTTTTTGAGCACCTGCTCTGTGCTAGGGATGCATTAGGAGCCAAACTGGACATAGCTCTTATGTTCATATTCATCAAATAATCACATCAATAAGAGGTAAGCGATGATGTTGACAAGGGTAATGAAAGAAAGGCACACGATACAAGCAAGGTATATCACAGGAGGTATAGGAGAGAGATGAAGATGCAGAAAGAGAGAGATAGAGAAACAGAGAAATATACAGAGAGAGGCAGAGAGAGAAACAACGAAAAAGAGGGAGGATGGAAGAGAGAATGGGGGAGAGAGAGAAACAGAGACACAGAGACACAGAGAGGTGTCAGTAAGGTGAATTATATTTGGGGCTTTCTGAATGCTCTTTTCCACAGCTGAATAATAACAGTAATAGCTTAGTAATTAGTATACAACTGCTCAGTCTCTCTCTTGCCTGGGGCTGGCAAAGAAAATAACCAATTGTACTGGAGAAAGGACCAAGGACTTAAGGAGACATTTGAAAGGAAAATCAGCCTAGAAGCTATGCATTGGGAAAAAAAAAAAAAAAAAAGTCCGAAGGTTCTGCCAAAATAGAGACCCCGGGGTCAGGAAGGAAGGTGGGTATAAAAAAAAGCGGGGGAAGGGGGTATTTCTAAAGTAGGTTCTGATGTTCAATGAGATCTTGGTAGGATGAAACAGGAAGACTTGACTCTTAAGTGCTATCCAACACCAACAAGGACCTACTCTATAGCACAGGGAACTATACTCAATATCTTGTAATAGCCTATAATGGAAAAGAATCTGAAAAAGAATAGATATACTTACCTATGTGTAACTGAGTCACTTTGCTGTACACCTGAAACTAATGCAACAATGGTAAATCAACTATATTTCAATTTTTTAAAGAAGTGCTATCCACCTTCACAGATGATGTTCCTGACCCTATACCACCAAAGGTATACCCTGGGTGTGTACGCATTTTCCTCCAAATTTGGTAAATCATGGAGATGGATTTTTACTTATCCAACCACCCTCTCTTGCTAGTCCCATTTGTGGCAGAGAAAATGCTACTATCTGCCGAATCCTATTTCCTTTTTCTCCTGGGCATACAACAGGATATGTGTGCCAGCTTTCCCTGCAGTTTGTTAGGGCTCTGGAAATGCATTCTGGCCAATGATATTTAAGCAGAAATGATGGGAACCACTCCTAAGCCTGGTCCCTAAAAAACGTCTAGCACAATCCCCCAGGTTCTCTCTCTTTCCTCATCTGCCAGCCATATTCAGAAGCACCACCTGAGAACTCAAAAGCCCTACCTAGACATGGGGAGGGGGAAGGGTAAGCTGGGACAAAGTGAGAGAGTGGCATGGACATATACACACTACAAAATGTAAAACCGATAGCTAGTGAGAAGCAGCCGCATAGCACAGGGAGATCTGCTCGGTGCTTTGTGACCACCTAGAAGGGTGGGATAGGCAGGGTGGGAGGGAGGGAGACGCAAGGGGGAAGAGATATGGGAACATATGTATATGTATAGCTGATTCACTTTGTTATACAGCAGAAACTAACACACCATTGTAAAGCCATTATACTCCAATAAAGATGTTAAAAAATAAAATAAAATAAAATAACATCTGGCTTGTAGAGGGAAAAAAAAAAAAAAACCCTACCTAGGAAGAAACAAAGGCACAAGATGGAAGGACACTGGATCCCTGAGTCATCACTTGGATAAAAGCCTCCCAAGAGAACCATCCATCTTGGACAACTGAGTGGGCAAGGACATTTTCACTGTATTCGGTCACTGAGAGTTCAGGTCTTATTTGTTACAGCAGCTAGCATTACTTATCATGACTGATACACCCTTTCAATAATGGTGTGTGACCAAGAGAATTGACATTCTCTTCAATTCTGCCTCTAAACCTTTATTTTCCTCCCCTTGAGGGATAATCCATCCTCTTTCAAGACTCAGACCATCTGTGCAGCATCTCCACCATCTCTTAGGCATCCTCACCTCTGTTACTATCCTGTCCAACCTGTTTCTCACCTCTGTGTCTTTGCCCTTGCACTAGTTTCCACCTGAAATGCTAAAGAGATATGGCAGACAATGTATGTGCTTCAGTCTAAATGGACAGAGATGCTGTCTGCTGCTGTGGGACAGATTGAAAGCCAGTTGGAAGCATCATACTCATGACTTTGGCCTTGGTGATACTGGTCTCTAGCCACTAGGCAAACCAAGCATGTAAGCTTTTAAGACAATCTAGTTACTGAAATAGAGAGCTGGGGGTTAATTTTTTTTTTACTCTTCCCTCTTCCTTATCCCACTGTTCAATCAGTCGCCAACAGGTATCGATTCTACATCCAGATATCTCTCAAATCCATCCGTTCCTCTCCATCACCATTGTTTCTGTCAAATTCCAGGCCTCCATCATCTCTTAGGAAGAATTCCAATTCCATTAATGTGACCCTGTGTGATCTGGCCCCTGCCCCAGTCCCAGCCTCCTCTCTATCATGCTCTACATTCTATCAATAGCTGCCCTGGACTTCTTTCAATTCTTTAAATGCACCATCCTTTTTTCTCACCTCTGGGTCTTCAGAATTCTATCCCCATAGTCAGAAACACTCTCCCCTCCTCTCCCCCTTCCCCAATCAACTTCTGCTCACTCCAGGTTTCAGCTCAAATGCTCCTTTTCCCAAGAAGCCTTCTTTGAACTCACTAAACTACATTTGACCCTGAAATTATAAACCTTGTCCTTCATTCAGCAAACTCGTTACCTGCTTGACTAGAACGCTGACCGGCAGGGACTACATCTGTATTGTCCATTATTGTGTTTGCAGGGTCTAGCATGGAGCATGGCACATAGGTTTCTTGATAAGATATTGTTGAATAAATAAATGGATAGATGGATGAATGAATGGATGGATGGATGGATGGATGAATTTCTCCCTCAAGATGCTGAGTTTGAATCTGTGAGTCCAAAGGAAACCAGGGATAGCTGTCATTTTGACAACCCTAAAACCATGAGACCACATTCTCGCTCATCTTTGTTTTTATGGAGTTTGCATTCTCTTTGAGGGTGAGCAGATGATGGCAAGGGAGGAATCAAAGACAACAGAAAACACACAAATACACCGCTTAGCACCAGAAGATGACACACATCGTGCGCTCTGAGGAGGTGACGTTTGATCTGAGACCTCAAGCACTTGAAATTAAACAGATGAGAATGCCAATTACATGCCAAAAATCAAGCCAAATGATAGTCATTGCTGCTGTTGACTGGCAGCAGTGGCTGGGATTTAAAAATAAACCAGTCAACTTATTATGCGTGTCCTGTCGTTTGCTTTAGTAATCACTTTCCCCAGGTGCCCAAGGAAATACAAATGGCCCCGAAATAAATGACAAGGGGCCCATTTTCACTCATAATGAGAGAAAAGCAATTAAAATTGCACTGAGATGCCATTTTCCACCCAGCACATGGACAGAAATCCAAAAGCATGATAATGTGCCCTGCTGGCTGGGCTGAGGGGCACCAGGGGGCAGTCTTACCCATTGCAGGTGGGAATGGAAATTGGCACGGGCTTCATAGAGGGTCATTTGGCAATGTCAATAAAAATTACCCAGGCTTGGGGCTTCCCTGGTGGCGCAGTGGTTGAGAGTCCGCCTGCTGACGCAGGGGACACGGGTTCGTGCCCCGGTGTGGGAAGATCCCACATGCCGCGGAGCGGCTGGGCCCGTGAGCCATGGCCGCTGAGCCTGGGCGTCCAGAGCCTGTGCTCCACA
>NW_006796961.1:1026333-1037208 GCF_000442215.2 Lipotes vexillifer | reverse complement strand
CCGCAACAAGGGAGCCCGCCTGCCACAACTAAGGAGCCCACATGCTGAAACTAAGAAGTCGGCGAGCTGCAACTAAGATCCGACACAACCAAATAAATAAATAAATACAAAAAAAAAAAAAAAAAAAAGTTTACCCAGGCTTTTTAGAATGACATAGGTATGATGTTACTCACTGCAGCACTGTATATAATGGTACAGTATTGGAAACCACCCCTGTATCCATCAGTAGGGGCTGGTTTAATAAATTGTGGACCACCACAAAAAAAAATAATCATAACTTAGGTACATGTCACTTACTTCATGCCAGGCACTATTCTAAATGCATTATATGGTCGGAATGGCCATCATCAAAAAGTCTACAAACAATAAATGCTGGCAAGGGTGTGGATAACAAGGAACCTTCCTACACTGTTGGTAGGAATGTAAAAATGTGCAGTCACTATGGAGAACAGTATGGACCTTCCTCAAAAAACTAAAATTAGAGTTACCGTATGATCCAGCAATCCCACTCTTGAGTATATATCTGGACGTAGGTATAATTTGAAAATATACATGCACCCCTAGGTTCATAACAGCACTATTTACAATAGCTAAGACATGGAAGCAACCCACGTGTTCATAGACAGATGAATGGACAAAGAAGATGTGGTATATAAATATATACAATGGAATATTACTCAGCCATAGAAAAGAATGATATAATGCCACTTGCAGCAACATGGATGGCCCTAGAGATTATCATAATAAGTGAAGTAAGTCAGACAGAGAAAGGCAAATATATGCTATGGCTTATATGTGGAATCTTAAAAAATGTTACAAATGAACTTATTTACAAAACAGAAATAGACTCAGAGACAGAAAACAAACTTATGGTTACCAAGGGGGAAGGGGAGGGAGGAATAAATTGGGAGTTTGGGATTAAAATATACACACTACTATACATAAAACAGACAATCAACAAGGACCTGCTGTATAGCACAGGGAACTATACTCAATATCTTGTAATAACCTACAATATAATGGAAAAGAATCTTAAAAAGAATAGATATATGCATATGTATAACTAAATCACTTTGCTGTACACCCGAAACTAACACAACATTGTAAACCAACTATATTTCAATAAAATTTTTTTAAATTAAATGCGTTATATGTATTAACTCATAACAGCCATATCACGTATACACTAACAGCCATCCCATCTTAGCGGTGAAGAAACTGAGGTCCAGAGAGTGTCAGTATCTTGCCCAAATTACACAGCTCGGTAGCAGTAAGTCAGGTCAGGGAGGAGGGGTGGTGGCTTGAGGACCTGGGAACAGGCACAGTTATGTGTCTGTAAAAAAGAAGAGGTCCAAGAGAGTTGTTTGAAATACAGGAAAGACAAGTGACAGTGGGCAGGGGAACAAAAGGCTGTGAGACTGCCTTCTTATCACACCCAGGTCCCGGGGAAGGGATTCACATGTGGGGTGGAAGAGGGAACCTCAGCTTCCTCCTTTTCCCCAGCCATCCTCAATCAAGCAGCTGTAATACTGCCTTTTTGTGCTTGATCTAGGCACCAGTTCACAGAGCATTTGGAGGACAGAGGAAGATGCTAAACCAACACCACAGAGGATGCAGTCAGCAGAATTCAAGGTGTGGAATGGGCTCCAGGACAAATGGTCCAGTTCCTTCCATAAATAAATGGCAGAAAGACAAAAAGGAGGCAGAACAGTTACAGATTCCAAGAGACTTACAAGACATATCAGCCAACTAGGGTAGTGATGATAATGACTGGATATTTGATGATATTAAAGAATTATAGTCATTTTTGGTAGATGTGAAAATGGCATTGTGCTAAAATGCAATGATATTTGGGGTAAGATCCTGGAACAGCAAAAAGGACGCCAATGGAAAAACTGGTAAAATCTGAATGAAATCTGTGGTTTAGTTCATAAGAATGTACCATAGTGATGGATCACACAAATGTAAGATGATAACATTAGGGGAAACTGGGTGAGGGGCACACAGGAACTCCTTATTATCTTTCCAACTTTTTGTAAATCTAAAATTATTTTAAAATTAAAAGTTTAGGGAATTCCCTGGCGGTCCAGTGGTTAGGCCTCCACGCTTCCACTGCAGGGGGCATGGGTTTGATTCCTGGTTGGGGGACTAAGATCCTGCATGCCACATGGCACAGCCAAAAAAATAAAAATTAAAAACTTAAATTATTAAAAGTTTATTTTAAAACAATGGCATTGTGATTGTAGTTTTTAATGGACTCTTTTTTTTTACCATGTGTTTTTATTTTTATTTATTTTCTTGGCGTACAGTTGATTTACAATGTTTCAGGTGTGCAGCAAAGTGATTCAGTCATATATATAAAAAGAATATATATGTATAAATATATATATATCTTTTTCAGAATATATATTCTTCAGATTCATATATATATATAAATATATTCTTTCAGATTCTTTTCCATTATGGGTATTATAAGATATTGAATATAGTTCCCTGTGCTATACAGTAGGTCCTTGTTGTTTATCTATTTTACATACAGTAGTGTGTATCTGTTCATCTCAAATTCCCAATTTATTCCTCCCTGCCTTTTCCCCTTTGGTAACCGTAAGTTTGTTTTTCATGTTTTAATGGACTCTTTATCTCTTAGAGATATATGCTGTAAGATTAACAGGTACAATGATATGATGCCTAGACTTTGCTTTAAGATAATCCAGCAAAGTACAGACAGTAGGTGGGGTCATAGAGAAACCAGATTTACCTAATGTTGATAGTTACTGAAGTTCAGAAGTAAGTACATGAAGGTTGTTTTTATGATTCTTTCCAATTTTGGTAAGTTTGAACATTTTCATGATAAAAAGTTTGTGTTTGTTTTTTTAAATAAATTTATTTATTTATATTTTATTTTTGACTGCATTTGGTCTTCGTTGCTGTGCGCGTGCTTTCTCTAGTTGTGGCGAGTGGGGCTACTCTTCATTGCGTTGTGCGGGTTTCTCATTGCGGTGACTTCTCTTGTTGTGGAGCATGGGCTCTAGGCACGCAGGTTTCAGTAGTTGTGGCATGTGGACTCAGTAGTTGTGGCTTGCGGGCTCTAGAGCGCAGGCTCAGTAGTTGTGGCGCACGGACTTAGTTGCTCCACGGCATGTGGGATCTTCCCAGACCAGGGCTCGAACCTGTGTTCCCTGCATTGGCAGGTGGATTCTTAACAACTGCACCACCAGGGAAGTCCCTAAAAAGTTTTCTGAAAATTAAAAAAGTTGAACCTACATGCTCCTAAACATGCTCCCCAGAGTAGACTGTATCTGCCTGGAGGAAGGAGAACCTTCACCTCACCTGAAGTGCCACCCTCCACCAGCTAGGCCATGTATCCTGAATTGCAGGCTCCCCACTGCAGTCCAACAGGGTGCCTGGGCCTTGGCGCACCTCTCCATGGAATGATGGGATGATGTAGGTGTCTGACACCTGGGGCTGCTAAGTTCCCCTAACACAACCTAGTTCCTAACCAACTCCATGTGACATCGTAGAATATGCCTCAAGCCCGGTTGAATGACCAGCAGTGACCACAACTTGCCCCACACGTGTTAATTTGGACAATGAAACCCACAAGAAAATTTCCTGGGGACATCTGCAAGGAATCCTTGTCTCTTAAAAGACCTGTAGGAAACTACCCTCTTTCTTCCATTGGGCCTAAACAGGGAAGTAGGTAGCCCCCGTTGCAATGGCACCCACCCTAAGATCTTGGAACCCTGAGAGACAAAAATAGTGCTGGATCGATCCCGTCTTGAAGCCCACACCACTTCTGTATTTCCGTCACGAAAGCCAGTACCTTCCCTTGCTGTTCAATCAGCCTGTGTTTGCTGTGACCTGCAACCCACCACCCTAACCTGGTCCAGCCACATAAAACTTTCTTCACGCAGGCCCCACGTGTATCAGTTTAAGCAAATCTGTACAGATTTGCCAGAAAGGTAGGCCAAGAGTGCAATAGTTCATTTGAAACTGTCAAACTCAGAATCCCAGTTTAGGCCCTGCTGGGAATCCTAGTCCAGATGACACAAGTTTTTACAAACATTAATAATAGAACTAAACAGATTCAAAGCCTTCTTTACCACCACTATTCCATTAATCAACCAGCCACTTGTCAAATACTCCTCTAGCCCATTACCACTCAGTTCACGCCTGCAACATCAATTGCCTGGACTATTGCAGTATCCTCCCTATTAATTCCCTTCAGTCATCTCTCACATTGCCCCTAGAGGGCTCTTTCTAATTCATACGTCTGATCAAGGAACTCTCTGGTTCACAAATTCTTCAGTGACTCTCCTTTTTGTTAAATTGTGGTAAAATACACATAACATAAAATTTAACTTTTTAATTTTTTTTAAGTGTACAGCTCAGTGGCATTAAGGACACATACTTTCTGTCTCTATGAATTTGACTAATCTAGAGACCTCATATAAGTAGAATCATACAGTATTTGTCCTTCTGTGACTGGCTTATTTCACTCAGCATAATGTCCTCAAGGTTCACCCATGTTGTGGCATATGTCAGAATTTCCTTCCTTTCTAAGGCTGAATAATACTCCATTATATGTATATATCACTTTTTAAAATCCATTCACCCATTGATAAACACGTAGGTTGCTTCCACGTTTTGGCTATTGTGGATAATGCTGCTATGAACACGGTGTACAAATATCTCTTTTAAGACCCTGCTTTCAATTCTTATGGGTATATACTCAGAAGTGGAATTCCTGGGTCATATGGTAATTCTTTCAATGACTCTCTTTTGCTTCTATGTTAAACTCCTTTGCTCTAGGCCTCCATGCCTCCCACCCAGTATCTACACTGTTGCCAGAGGCTGCCCTTTGCCCACTGGATAAAGTCAAAAGCCTTGATTTTACTTCTGTCTACCAGATCCCTATCTTGCTGCATCCTTCTTGAACCATAAATTCTAGCCCAGAGATGCTGGTTGCCCATTAGAATCCTCAGGGGGCTTTTAAAAATACCTACCCTCAGAGCATTTAAGTTCCCCAGAACATCAGGTGAGCAGGTTTTTTGGAGAAGCACAGGTATCTATGCTCAATCGCTTTCCATTCCTCTAGTACCTAAGATATTTTGTACCTCAAGGCCTTTGTGTACCAGGCTCTCTCTACCCTGGAAACCCTTTCACCCCGAGTGTTTGACACACACCAACCCACGTCAAGAATCACACACTTCGTAAATTCTTTTCTAACATTTCTCAATAGAATCAACCAGTCCCCCCTAGAGTCCCTGTGTATCCCTATCTTACCAGGGTTGCCTAACCCATCTAGAACATAAGCCCTTTGAGAGGAGGGATTCCATCTTATCTTTGCCCCCCTTCCATCTAGAACAGCTGCTGGCAGACAGGAGCCACTCAGCCAGAAATCACCTCGTTAGCATACCAAAGATGCTCATCACTTGAGAGATTCCAAGGGTTTTAGGAGCTGAGTGCTGGGACCTAGGAACAAAGCCCAAATATTTTTTATTATACCACAGGCTGATGACCTCGTTTTAGCCCCCAAATGCAGCCATTCCTAAAACCTAACTTTACTTCAGTCCCTGGATGCAACCATTCCTGAAGCCTTTTTAAAAAAATTACTTGAGTCAATAAATTCACCACCACCACCCTTTTTTTTATACCTGAGTCACTTTGCGTTGTGTTTCCACCTCTTACACTAAAAGAATGTTGACTGATACCCCATCCATAGGAAACGCCCTCCTCAAGACCAACACATTTATCAGCCTGACAAACTTCAGCTCATCACTCACACCTTGGTTCAATGCTTCCTCCACTGGGTAGGCTTCCATGATTCCCCAGAGCAAACCTAGGGGTTCCCAGTGCACTCTGCTTGTTCCCCCCGCTGCAGCGTTTGTCTAACCCCGTGATGACTGTTGATCTGTGTTTCGGCTGCACTAGACCGTTTGTTCCTGGCGAGGAATCACTAGGGTGACCTCAGCGGCACCCAGTAAATAGCTGTTGTGTTGAATGAACGAGTAAGTGAATGATTAAATAGTAAAGTGTCACCTTCCTCTGACAATGGATTTATTTTTAAACAGGGAAAGAAAAGCAAAGGCTGTACCACTGATGGTGGCTTCAGGGCTCATGCGTGCATTCTCTCCTCCAATTAAATAGCAGGCAAGGTGTGTGGGAAGGGAACGGAGGGACCTCGGACACAGGCAGATAAAGGAGTGGGTGGTTCTCGCCAGCAGCCTGCCTTTCTTTCTTCTGCTGCTGTGTGTGTCCAGCCACGGCCTCCAGTGCCCACCTGCCATGACCAACTCCTCTGGATCCCCGGAAACAATGAGAAATAATTTGTCTGAGGAGGGGGCGGGGGAGATCGGATGGGAAAAGGGAGGAAGATGTGTCCGTTTCCCAGCCGGCTCCAGCTCTCCACCACTGCTCCCTGAGCTATAGCCAAATGCATCTTCTAAGTTAGTTCATTCTTCTTTTCCCAGACCCTGGTAATGGACCCACACAAAACACTGTCGGAATTCAACCACACTTCCTCCCTATGAAAAGGAAAAGGGAGAAGGCATGCAAAAGAGAAATGGATGGAGGAAGAAAAGAAGGAAAAGATAAAGGAGAAGCAGTCATAGCAATAGCTAATAAGTATAGCTCTGACTCTATGCCAGGCACTTGGCTGACTATTTGACACAGAGTAACTCAATTCATCCTTCTCAGAACTGTGTGAGGAAGGTCCTAGCATCATCCCCATTATACAGATGAGAAAGGGGAGCAAAAATAAAGCAGAAACGGGTCAGAAATTTAAAAAAAAAATATTTTCAAAGGAAGGCACTGATGGATCCCAAGCCCTGGAACACATATTAGCACATAGTAGGTGCTCATTCAAAAATGTGGAGTGAAGTTTTGGAAGAAATCCTAGCCCACAGCAAAAAGACAACATCATCATCCCTTATTAAGTGGAAAAGAACACATTCCAAAACAATAGGTATGTATTATGCTAATTTTGCTCTAGTACACAAACGGGAAAAGTTCTAAAGGACCATTGCCACCATTAATGGGGATTATCTTGAGGTGGGGGTGGGGTTTAAAGGATAAATTCAGTCATTTCGAAAACTCTGATTTTTTTTTTTTAAATGAGACTTCTTTGATTTCATAGGAAAGCATATATTGGAGGGGGAAAAAAGATAGCATGTACATTACTTCCTGCCACGCTAAGCACAAGACCATCACAGCCAGATTATTAGCAATTTTGGATCGAGCCACTGGGGTTAAGGGTGGGATTGGACTTTTGTATTAAACTAGGCCTTGAAGCTTAAGCAGCTCTGGAATTTTTATACTGAAAAGGCTTAGGAGCTTCGACTGGATTTGCTTTTGGGACTGTGGTTGTGTCTTGAAGTCACATTTGCATAACAACCTCATGCTTTTATTTGGCTTATTTAGTTATTAAATGTTACATAACAAATTACCCCAAAACTTAACGTAAAATGGTGAGCATTTATGATTTCATAGTTTCTGGCACAGCTGAGAGGGTGTTCTCTGCCTCAAGCTCTCTCATGAAACTGCCATCAAGATGGCATCATCTAGGGCTGAGGTCTCATCTGAAAGATCAACTGAGGAAGGCTCCATTTCCAAGCTTACTCATGTGGTTGTTGATAGGATTCAGCTCCTCCCAGGCTGCTGGCCAGAGATCACTCTCAGTTCCTTGCCTCATGGGCCTCTCCATAGGGCAGCTCACAACAGCTTGCTTACTCAGAGCCAGCAAACCAGAGTGCACAAAAGTAAAGCCAGACAGAAGCCACCATCTTTTTGTAACCTGATGGGAAGTTATATCCCATCACTTTGCTGTATTCTAGTTGTTAGAAGTGAATCATTAGGTCAGTATACACTCAAGGGATGGGGGTTACACAAGGGCATGAAGACCAAGAGGTGGGATACTTGGGACCATCTCAAGGGCCACCACACCTAACTCGAGAGGCTGTAAGGCTTAATGGTTAATCCCAGAGCCAGACTGCCTGGGTTTGAACACCAGCTCTGCCAAATTCAGCTGTGTGACCTTGAGCAAGTCACATAACCTATCTGTCCTTCAGTTTCCTCATTGGGAAAGTGGGCATGATCTTAGTACCTACCTTGCAGGGTTGTGTGGGGATTAAAAGAGTTGATATATGCAAGACACTCAGACCTGTGTCTGGCACATAGTAAGCACTATGTAAAGGCTTGCTACTGTTGTCATAAGTCAATAAAAAGAGCAAAGTTTCCTAAAGATGTTTTTAGTCACAGTTACAACTGGGAAAATGGCAATTGTCTGCGGCAAAGAATAAGAACATAGTGGGGGGACTTCCCTGGCGGTCCAGTGGTTAAGACTCTGTGCTTCCAATGTAGGGGGAACAGGTTCCATCCCCGGTTGGGGAACTAAGATCCCACATACACGGTGCAAAAGAACACACTGGGGGTTTCCATTTATCGGAAGTTCAAGAACAGGTAAACCTAATCAACGGCAATAGAATAATGGGGGGCACTGGGAAGGGACACCGAGGAACCATGTCAGGGGCAGGGCTGTTCTACATCTGGATGTGAGTGATGTTGACATTGTTGTATACCTTAGTAAAAATTCAACCAGCCTCCCTGGTGGCACAGTGGTTGAGAATCTGCCTGGCAATGCAGGCAACCTTAAAGTATATGTGCTTTGCACTTCTTGCTCAATGCATCTTACATTTCATTTTTTAAAGACTTTTTAATGCAATAAATAGATAATAAAAGAGCATGATGTGTTAGCTGGTAGGGGGCTGCTGTTGGGAATTATGAGGGGCTAAAGCCCTAGGTTGAATCATGGTCCCAGGTTGCTAGTCCCCCTGAGGAGGAATGAGTTAGTACATCTTTCCCAGCTCCCTTGGCTGTGACAACAGGAGGGCAGAGCACTTAGAGACACTGGCCTCAGCACTTTTTAATCTGAGACCTTTGGAAAAAGGCTCTGAGTCGGGGCAGGAAAAGAAGAGCATGGAAGAGCTGGCTGGCAAGATGCTGCGGTGGCGGGGAAAACATGCTTCCAAGGCAAAAAGGATGAGGAACCAGCTTTTCTGGGCTCTGGATGCACTGCCTGGCAGGCTGGAGACATTCCCACCCGTACCTGCTTCCTCTAGAGAAAAGAGGAGGTGCAGTGTTTAAGCTTCACCAGCAACCTTCCCGCCCCCCGCAAAAAATGAAAATAGAGCTCACTTTAAAAATATTTTTAAGCCTTTTAAAGAATATTTAGTCAGAAAGTGTTTCCAAGAAAATTGGGTACAAATATTAGGTCAACCTGACTTAAAAAACGCATACATATTTTGGGGCTCTGTGACTATCTGTCTGGTTGGCAGGTGTGGGTGGGAGCAGGTAATTTAGGGTCCAGACATTCAATCCATAGATGTATCATCTAATCAGAAAAAAAAAAGGCAGATTTCTCTGTGTTTCTCTGTTCAGGTGCTATAATACTAAGATTTCAGGGCTGGGAACTGGTTTTGCTCCTGGAAATGAGCCAAAAAAAGGAACTTTTAGGTTAACCCAGGGAGGAAGACATGATTATGAACATGACGTTTTCCACAAGTGAATTCCGCCCTTTATGCATAAAGGATGTCAAGTTTTCATCCTCGATCAATCACCTTTGCAGAAGAGATTAGTCATGTTCACCAATATCCTAGCGTAAGGATGGACTACATTTCCCAGCTGCCTTGTGATTCAGTATGGTCATGTGAACAGTGAAATGCAAGCAGAACTTGTAGGTGCCTATTCTGGACCTTCAGGAAAGGGACATATCTTCTCATTTGGCTGTAATCCTTGGTGAGCCAGAAAATGACAATACCTAGAGGATGGTATCTTGGCTCAGGTTCCCCAAAAGGAGACCCTGAGACAAGGATTCAAGTGTAAATATTTATTTGTGAAGTGATCCAAGAAGAAAAAATATATAGCAGGGGAGTGGGGAAGTAAGACAGAGTAGGGAAAGCAGCCAGTTACCACCATGGGTGCCTGGAATACAATCCTGCTGGAGAGTTCTGGAAGGCAGCATAAACCACACACCTTAGAGCCACCCCATCCAAGGGGGAGGGAGTTGCATTTATCCACCAAGCCTCAGCAGTCATTGGTTGGAGCTGCTACCTGGAGAGAGTAAGCTCCCTAGCACTTCAGGCTTGACTTGCTTGTACATACAGTGAGCTCCAGCTGCCAGGAAATGCTCTCAGGCAAAGAGATACAGGTGCTGTCTGTTGAGAATGGGGCTGGCAGGTTCAGAAATGGTAAGTGCCGGGGGGTATGGGTGAGCATCAGTAGCATCTGCTGCAACGGTAAAGCCACAGAACAGAAGGAACCTGGGCCCCTGAATGACTGCCTAGAGCAGAGCCACACCATCAACCTGGTCTATAACAAATGAGAGGAATAAACTCCTAACCTCTTTATGGCATTGAATTAGTATTGGCCTCTTTGTTACAGCGGCCTTGCCTTACCCTAATGAATAGATCAGCCTTCTTTCCATTGAGCTTGGGAGCTACAGCTTCAGAGATAATAGTACCCAACACTGAGGACCTGTGGTTTTCATGTATTATTTCAATGAATTTTCAAAAGAACCCTATGCCAGGAGTTATTGGTGTCCCACCCATGATATCCCCCCAGTGAGTTTTGAGGGAGGGAGGACAGCCAGAAGTGCTGGGTGGTTAACATCCTCAGAAGCAATTAATGTCCTCAACCAGCAACAGATGAGAACTGGTGGATAAATACCCCAGCTCCCTCTCTACTCAAGTGGGGTGACCCTGAAGAGTGTGCTCTCTGCTGCCTCCCAGAGGCCACTGGTGGAACAGAGCCCCCGTTGTCCACAGCGGTAACTGGACTGATAACATACCATTCACCAGCTGCCTTCTCTCCCTCACC
>NW_006796961.1:1013116-1026323 GCF_000442215.2 Lipotes vexillifer | reverse complement strand
TCTTTCCCTCCTGGTGTTTCCTGGCATCACCTTCCAAATAATTATTTGCACTTGAATTCTTACCCCAGGATCTGCCTCCAGAGACCCCAAACTAAGACTGAGGAGGAATTATTATCACCTTCAACTTACAGACCAGCTAACATAAAAAGGTCAAGCCCATTCCAGGTGACACAGCAAAGCAGGTAACATGGCTGAGTGCAGGTTTCCATCTCTTAACCACATCACTGTCCAATGAGCTGCACCCCTACAAAAGGGAGTACTCTCCTTGCAAGCTCATTATGGGGAAAACCAGCCTCACCATCTTTTTTTCCCCAAACCTTGTTACTCTCCAGGCTTTAAATGTCAGTTTGACGAACATGTATTGAGCATCCATGGTATGGCCACGCATGCACTGGGGCCACACAGATAACTGATTCTGCTCTTAAATAGCTCAAGGTCTAATTGGGAAGCTAGTGTTTAAAAGAAGAAAACTCCAACTGGGAGGTTATAATCGCAGCTGCTGTTCACTCTCTGGGCTGTTACAATTGTGAAATATTTCTATTCCAGTTGGCATATAGCCACTATTCCTAGACTCCCTGAGGGCCCAGGGAGCACACTGGGTGCTTCCTCCAAGCCATCCTGGACCTCCCCTTGAACCAGCATTTAAAGGGGTGGTTTGGGCACCTAGAGGAGCCCAGGGTCCTACTCCAGGGTTATGGTCCCTGAACTCTGATTGGCTGTTGCCTGTGCCCGATCTGATTATCATGGAGGTGAGTCCTCCGTGGGGAGACCAAAGCAGGTGTCATCAGCTTTACCTAAGCTGGTCAGGTAAGGTCTGGGCTAAGTCATTTTGTTTTGTTTTATTTTGTTTTGAACCCAGAAAACTATAGCCCAGAATGGGTATGGGATTCTTTGGGGGATGATGAAAATGTTTTGGAATTTGATGTTGGTGATCATTGGACAACCTTATGAATATTCTAAAAGACAGTGAATTATGCACTTTAAAGGGGTGGATTTCGTGGATGCGAATTCTCTCTAAAGAAAGCTGTTATTTAAAGTGAGACTGAGACAGAACGGTTATAATCAAAAAAATCCACAAACAATAAATGCTGGAGAGGGTGTGGAGAGAAGGGAACCCTCCTACACCATTGGTGGGAATGTAAATTGGTGCAGCCACTATGGAGAACAGTATGGAGGTTCCTCAAAAAACTAAAAATAAAGCTACCATATGATCCAGCAATCCCACTCCTGGGCATATATCTGGAGAAAACCATAATTCGAAAAGATGCATGTACCCCAATGTTCATTGCAGCACTATTTACAATAGCCAGGACATGGAAACAACCTAAATGTCCATCAACAGATGAATAGATAAAGTAGATGTGGTACACATATACAATGGAATATTACTCAGCCATAAAAAAGAATAAAATAATGCCATTTGCAGCAACATGGATGGACTTAGAGATTGTCATACTGAGTGAAATAAGTCAGACAAAGAAAGAGAATATTGTGTGATATTGCTTACATGCAGAATTTTTTTAAATGATAAAAATGAACTTATTTACAAGAAAGAAACAGATTCACAGACTTAGAGAAGGAGCTTTGGTTACGGGGGTGTGGGGGAAGGATAGATTGGGAGTTTGGGACTGACATGTACGCACTGCTATATTTAAAATGGATAACTAACAAGACCCTACTGTATAGCACAGTGAACTCTGCTCAATATTATGTAACAACCTAAATGGGTAAAGAATTTGAAAAAGAATAATTACATGTATATGTATAATTGAATCACTTTGCTGTACACCTGAACTAACACAACATTGTTAATCAACTATACCCCAATATAAAATAAGAAGTTAAAAAAAAAGATTTAGTCATGCACATAAAAAAAAAGAATGAGAAAGGCAAATACTGTAAGATATCATTTATATGTGAAATCTAAAAAATAATACAAATGAATGTATATCCAAAACAGAAACAGACTCACAGATGCAGAAAAAAACTTGTGGTTACCCAAGGGGAGAGGGAAGTGGGGAGGGGCAAATGAGGGGTATGAGATTAACAGATACAAACTACTATGTATAAATAGATAAACAATAAGAATATATCGTATAGCACAGGGAATAATATCTTGTACTAATTTATAATGGAATATAATCTTCAAAAATACTGAATCACTATGCTGTACACCTGAAACTAATACAATATTGTAAATCAACTATACTTCTATTTAAAAAGCTGTTATTTAAAAGAAAGAAGGAGGGAGGGAAGGAACAGGTGGGAGGGAGCTAGGAAGGAAGGAAGAAAGGAAAGAAGGGAGGGAGGAAAGAAGGAAGGAAGGAAGGGAAGGAAGGAAGACTACAGCCTAAATCCTGTTTCCTAACACCTCTGGTTTCAGGGCTTGAATAAGTGAGGCACTCATTTGCAGCAGCATGGATGGACCTAGAGATTATCACACTAAGTGAAGTAAGTCAGAAAGAGAAAGACAAATACCGTATGATATCACTTATATGTGGAATCTAAAAAAATGAGACAAATGAACTTATTTACAAAACAGAAATCGACTCACATAGAAAACAAACTTATGGTTACCAAAGGGAAAAGGAGGGGACTGGGATTAACAGATACACACTAGTATATATAAAATAGATAAACAACAAGGACCTACTGTGTAGCACAGGGAACTATACTTAATATCTTAAAATAACCTATAACGGAAAAGAATCTGAAAAAGAATATATATATATATGTATAACTGAATCACTTTGCTGTACACCTGAAATATTGTAAAAAACAAAGTGTAATTAAACAATGTTCAGTTAAAAAATTAAAATTAAAAAAAAATTTTAAAGAGTAAGGTACTCACTGGGCACAAAAACTTAACAGTTACATTGCCTGGCTATGTTAGTTAGCTAGGGCTGCTAACAAACTGAGTGGCTTAAACAACAGAATTTATTGTCTTGCAGTTCTGAAAGCTGGAAGTCTGAGATCAAGGTGTCAGCAGAGCTAGGCTCCCTCTGAAACCCCTAAGGAAGACTCTATTCCAGGCTTCCCTCCTGGCTTCTGGTAGCTCTTTGGCCTGTGGCAGCCTTACAAGCTTTATATAGCATTCTCCCCACGTGCACATGTCTCTGGGTCCAAATTTCCTCCTTTCCTAAGGACATATTGGATGAGGGCCCACCCTACTCCAGTCTGCCTCATCTTAACTAATTACATCTGCAACAACCCTGTTTCCAAATAAGGTCACATTCTGAGGTCCTGGGAGTTAGGACTTCAACGTAGGAATTTGGGTGGGGGGACACAAGTCAACCTATAACACATGCCAAGCCATATTGGTGTCTGAGCCCAAGCCAGCGAGGGCTACTCTTCTTTGTGGTGCTTGGGCTTCTCATTGCGGTGGCTTCTCTTCCTGTGGAGCACGGGCTCTAGGTGCACGGGCTTCAGTAGTTGTGGCGCCCGGCCTTAGGTGCTGTGTGGCATTTCGGATCTTCCCGGACCAGGGATCAAACCTGTGTCCCTTACACTGGCAGGCAGATTCTTAACCACTGTGCCACCAGGGACGTCCTGTTCATGAAGGATTTTTGCATTGAATTTTAGATTTTCAAATATTGCATTAAAATATATATCTCGAAGGCTGAGTTTTTTTGGTGGCCCTTAAATTTTGCACCCAAAGCAAACACCTCACTCGCCTCATCTTGATCCAGGCAATCCTTCTCTGGCATTTTCCGTGATTTAAAGTTTGTGGCCAGTAGTTTCCCCAACCACCTCTGCATATTCTCTCTCTGCCTTCAAAAGGGGTGTGTTCAGGCTGAGGAAGTTTAAAGGGCTCTTTCTTTTCTGCCCCTGCTGCCATCCTGGGTTTCACTTCTCCCTTCATCAAGGCTGTTCTTTCTGCCCCCCTGCCCCGAAGACGTTTCTTTTGGGAGAATGAGGTACCACCTCATGGCGGTCAGAATGGCCATCACTAAAAAGTCTGCAAATAACAAATCCTGGAGAGGGTGTGGAGAAAAGGGGACCCTCCTACACTGTTGTTGGGAATGTAAATTGATGCAGCCACTATGGAGAACAGTATGGAGGTTCCTCAAAAACCTAAAAATAGAATTACCATATGATCCTGCAATCCCACGCCTGGGCATATATCCAGACAGAACTATAATTCGAAAAGATACATGCACCCCTATGTTCATTCCAGCACTATTCACAATAGCCAAAACATGGAAGCAACCCAAATGTCCATTAACAGATGAGTGGATAAAGAAGATGTGGTACATATATACAATGGAATATTACTCAGCCATAAAAAAGAATGAAATAATGCCATTTGAAGCAACATGGATGGACCTAGCAATTACCATACTAAGGAAAGTAAGTCAGAAAGAGAAAGACAAATACCATATGATATCACAGACATGGAATCTAAAATATGACACAAATGAACTTACCTACGAAACAGACTCAGAGACATAAAGAACAGACTTGGTTGCCAAGGAGGAGGGGGGCCGGGGAGGGATGGATTGGGAGTTTGGGGTTAGCAGATGCAAACTATTATATATAGAATGGATAAACAACAGGGTCCTATTGTATAGCACAGGAACTATATTCAATATCCTGTGACAAATCATTAAAAAAAAAAAAAGAAAGCAGTGTAAGTGGCAAGCTTGGTGCTCTCTCTGTCATTTCTCAAGTTGACACTCTCAGCGAATCCAGCTCTGCCTATTTCATCTACTTCTTACGTTTCCTTCTGATGTGTGGAAAAACCATTCTGAGGAAAGCCTTTATCCCTGGTCAATAATACGTGGGAACAATGGCATTGGGTGTCTTGAGATGCAGTGCTTTGGTGACATTTACTTTGACCATTTCAAAACACACCAAAGTCCTCCCGGCATATCAGTTGTGTGAATGCAAACCTACTGAAGGCTGAACAGACTGAATCTCTCTCCCTCACCTTCCTCTGCCAGTCAGCATCTTCCTAAGAACTGGGGGAGGGGGAGGGAGCATTGGAGAGGAGGAGAGAGGAGGGAAAACATTCAGGGTTGTAGGCACCATGCACTGAGGTTATTCTGGAAACAGCTGCTTTAATATATTACCCACTTTTCTGCACAAAGAAGATATCTCAAATTACGGGGACGGTTCAAACTTGACAGATCTCATAGTAGTGACAAGACTAGGAATAAGAATAAATAGGAAATACTTTCCTAGCATCATCTACATGCCAGGTACTTTACACATATTAACTCACCTTACGAGGCAGATATGATCACTATCCCACCTTACAGATGAGGAAACCAAGGCCCAGACCAGAGAGGTGAAGTGACTTGCCCAAAGTCGCACAGCTAGTAAGTGGCAGAAGTAGGACTCGAACACAGCCATTTGGGCCAACTGTCCATTCTCTGAACTGCTATGCTACAGCTGCCCCTATTACTATTGTTGCTATAACAGTCTTAATGATTATTCTAATGATAATAATATTAATCATCATGGACATTCATTACTAATAATTATTAGCTGATTGTAATAGCAACCCAACACTGCAACATTTGGAGAGAGTTTATTTACTGCGCACGAGACACTGGACCAAGAGTCTTTCCTAGGGTTCTTCTAACAAGTCTGGGAGGGAGACTCTCTTGTCCCCATTTTCCAGACACGGAAATGGGTTTACAAAGACCAGAGACCTTGCCCAAGGCACACAGCCAATCGTCCCCCCTGTAGCTGGGCTTAGAGCCACGAAGCCCTTGGGCCACATTGCGCTTGCCCATGAAACAAGAAAGATCATGCTCTATTTTTAACTCTCTGCTCCTCCAGGGCACACAGCAGCCTCCCTCCCAGGACAGCTGACATTTCCTCTCCAATGCAGCATCTCTCATTAGAATCTTAGTCTTGATAAGACACTGAATGCGCCAAGCTGGCTCCTTTGGTCGTATTTTTAGGTTTTCTCCCACTTGAAAATTCAGAATTTCTGACCCCTTCTGGGCAGAATCCAATGCACGTTAATGAACTATTTGGATCACTCAATCAAAGCACCCGTCAGATAGGCAACAAACGAGCACCTGCTGTATGTGAGATGCTGTTCTAGGCCTGGGGATATAGCTGTGAACAAAACAAAGATCCCTGCCCTCAAGGGGCTGATATTCTAATGAGTTGAGAGGGGCAACCAATAAGGCCTCAAATGTATAAAGATAACTTCAGATAAATTTATAAATTTATAAAAATATGGGAACATGTGATAGAGAATAGCAAGGACCAGGGAAGGTCTCTGAGCAGGTGATTTCAGAGTTGATACTTAAAAGTGGTCATATTGTGAAACTTGAGAGAAGGGGACTCAAGGCAGAATGAATGTCATGTGCAAAGGCCCTGGGGCAAATAAGCCTGTGGATTTTAGGGGCAAGAGGGAGGCTAGTGGGGCCGAGAGTGGAAAACAAGGAGGATTGTGGGGAAGATGGGATCAGAGAAGCAGGAAGGGGCAGGAGTCCATGGGGAGCTTTGCTCAGTGACAGAAGAGCTGAGTGATGCGGATTCTAAAGGGCTCAGTAAAGACTTGCTGCCGTTCTTTTCAGATCTTTTCCACTACAAAATCGTAGGAAACCTTTAAGGAGAATTTCCTTGAGCCAGACGCCGCCCACCCACATCGTCTCCAGCAGTAAGTCCTGGCAGTGCCGGCACCCCAGTACAACCCAAATCCATCTTTCCATCTCTACTGCTGTACCCCTCAGCCAGGTCAGCATTATTGCTCACCCAGACTATGACAATGGCCTCCTTCCTGCCCTCCCAGCTCTGCCCTTGGCTCCCAACAATCTTTTCTTCTCACAGAAACCAGTGGTATCTTTTAAAAATGCAAAATCCACTCCTAGGGATATACCCAAAAGGACTGAAAATAGGTATTGAACCAAGTTCATGTACACGAAAGTTCATAGCAGCACCAATAGCCAACAGGGGAAACAGCCCAGGCATCCATTAATGGATGAGTGTATAGATAAAATAGGGTCTAGCCATACAATGGAATATTATTCAACCATAAAAAGGAATGAGACTCTGATACATGCTAGCACATGAATAGACCTTGAAAACTGTGTCCTAAGTGAAATAAACCAGACATACATTATATGAGTCCATTTGTCTGAAATATACAGAAGAGATAAATCCATAGAGACAAGGTGGTTGCCAAGGGCCGAGGGTGATGGGAAAATGGGGAATAACGGCTTTATGAGTATGGGGTGATCTTTGGGGGTAATAAAAATGTTTCAGAACTTGATAAGGGTGGTGGCTGCACAACATTCTAAATGCCACTGAAATGTTCACTTTATTTTGTTTTTATTTAAAGATTTTTTTTTTTGATGTGGACCATTTTTTTTAAGTCTTTATTGAATTTGTTACAATACTGCTTCTGTTTTATGTTTTGATGTTTTGGCCGCGTGGCATGTGGGATCTTAGCTCCCTGACCAGGAATCGAACCCACACCCCCTGCAGTGGAAGGCAAAATCTTAACCACTGTACCACCAGGGAAGTCCCGAATTGCTCGCTTTAAAATGACTAATTTTATTTATTTGAACTTATTCTAAATCAAATCATGTTCCCCTCCTGCTTCAATCTTCAATGGCTCCCCATTGTACTGAGGAAAACTAGCCCAGCCTCTCCTGCTAGTCTGCAAGGATCTGCATGATCTGATTCTTGCCAACCTGGTCTCCCACTGCTCACTGCACCCCCGCTCACCCTGCTCCATCCTCACCTGCCTCCCTTCTGCTCCCCAAACACACTAAGCTCATCGCTGCCTCAGGGCCTTTGCACTTGCTGTTTTCTCAGCCTGGCACACTGATCCCCGGATCTTTATTGGCTGCCTCCTTCTTTCCCTTCAGATCTCAGTGCCACCAACTCTGAGAGGCCTTCCTTGCCTGTGGTTGGGCATTGTCACTCCTCTTCCTGGTCCCACCTATAATTGCACCTGAAAGCATCTCTTTGTAGCGTTGATCCGAAATGACTTGCTGATGCTGGGCTCAACTGTTTATTACTTGTCTTTCCTATGAGAATGTAAATTTCATAAAGGGCTGGCCAGGTTATGGGAACTCAATAAATGAATCAACTTCACCCCATTGGCACCTGCTGTTTTCTTTCTGCTCAGTAGCCAATGTCTTCCAGGATGAAAGGCATGAGATTCCAAAACAGAAATGGAAACCCTGGAATCTCAGTGGTCCTGTATTATCAAACTTATTTTTATATCCTGAAAGGAGGCTGCTGGCACCTCTTTATCAGGCTTGGGGCACCCATCCCCAGGCTCCTGTGAGTTGGGCTGCTACTGGCTCCCAGCCCAGTACCCTAGCCCTGGGTGGGGTCAGTTCTATGGTGGTCTTCCCGCTCCAGAGCTCCCCCGACCCCAGCAGGCATAGGCTGACCTTGGGCTGAACCCACATCCTTAATCTGCTTATTCTTCTGCCCTATCCTGCTTCCCTCATTTTCCATAGACCACTGGTTCTCAAACTGGAAATACCCCCAGATGTTCTGACTTAATTGGTAAGGAGTAAAGCCCAGCCATCAGGATTTTTTTGAAGTCTCCCCAGGGAATCAAAATGTGCAGCCAACTTTGAGAAGCATGGCCTTAGAGGTCTCTCCAGAGAATACCCCCTCAATAAATCTCTAGCTCAAGAATCCCCATCTTAGGCTCTGCTTTCAGGGAACCTGACCCAAGATATGTGCTTTCCTTGGAATGTGCCCCTCCAGTGGCTAAGACCTGTCACTGGGGTCAGGTCACGCAGCCGATGGAGCAGCAAAAACAGGGGTGGGTGAAGGGGGCATGAGAGAAAGTCTGTGCATGTGCGAGAGAGGGAGGGAGGGAGGGAGAGAGAGACTGAGAGAGAGAGAGAGACTCAGAGAGCTTCCCAAAGGGCCCCTATAAGATCGTGAGAGAGAGAGAAAGAGGGAGAAAGCTCTTCTAATCAGTTCTAGCTCCTCTGTAGGCAATAGATGATGGTCAGAGTATCTCTGACCCCCTCCCCACTTGGGACACCCAGAGACCTGACTCGGCTGGGGAGATAAAGAGGGGTGTCCAGGAAGGGCTCACAGAGCTCCCGGCTATCTTCTTCCTTTTTTTTTTTAAAATCTGATTTCTAGCTTCTCTTTTTTTTAACATCTTTATTGGAGTATAACTGCTTTACAATGGTGTGTCAATTTCTGCTTTATAACAAAGTGAATGTCATACATACACATATATCCCCATATCTCTTCCCTCTTGTATCTCCCTCCCTCCCACCCTCCCTATCCCACCCCTCTAGGTGGTCACAAAGGTGACATTTGAGGAAAGCCCGGAAGGTGAGGGAGGAGCCATGAGGATATCTGTGGGGAAAGTATTTCAAAAAGAGGGAACAGAAAGTGCAAAGGTCCAGCATTTGAGAAGTTCTTGGTCTGCATAGTAAATGTCTTAGTTTCTTAGAGCCACCGTAACAGAGTACCACAGACTGGAAGGCTTAAACAACAGAAATGTATTTCCTCACAGTTCTGGAGGCTAGAAGCCTGAGATCAATGTGTCTGAGGCCTCTCTCCTTGGCTTGTTCCCAGCATCTTCTCCCTGTGTCTTCACATCATCCTTCCTCTGTGTTTGTCTGTGTCCCAATCCCCTCTTCTTACAAGGACTCCAGGCATGTTGGGTTAGGGCGCATCCTAAGGACTTCATTTTACCTTAATTGCCTCTTTAAAGGCCCTATCTCCAAATTCAGCCACACTCTGAAATACTAAGGGTTAGAATTTCATCATAAGAATCTGTGGGGGGCTTCCCTGGTGGCGCAGTGGTTGGGAGTCCGCCTGCCGATGCAGGGGACGCGGGTTCGTGCCCCGGTTCGGGAGGATCCCACATGCCGTGGAGCGGCTGGGCCCGTGAGCCATGGCCGCTGAGCCTGCGCGTCCTGAGCCTGTGCTGCGCGACGGGAGAGGCCACAACAGTGAGAGGCCCGCGTACCGCGCAAAAAAAAAATTTAAAAATGAAAAAAAAAAAAAAGAATCTGTGGGGACATGATTCATCCCATAATAGTGAAACAAGACTAACCTATGAAACAATGGCAAAATATCCACCACAGCAAACAATTAGGTATTAAGGAATGATAGAGGGACTGTAAATGTTATGAACGTTTAAAGGAGGTTCCACTCAACCTAAATGTCCATCAACAGATGAATGGATAAAGAATATGTGGGGGCTTCCCTGGTGGCGCAGTGGTTGAGAGTCCGCCTGCCGATGCAGGGGACGCGGGTTCGTGCCCCGGTCTGGGAGGATCCCACGTGCCATGGAGCAGCTGGGCCCGTGAGCCATGGCCGCTGGGCCTGTGCGTCCGGAGCCTGTGCTCCGCGGCGGGAGAGGCCACGGCAGTGAGAGGCCCGCGGACCGCAAAAAAAAAAAAAAATATGGGGTATATAAATATATACAAGGGAATATTACTCAGCCATAAAAACAAACGAAATAATGCCATTCGTTGCAACATGGATGGATCTAGAGATTATCATACTAAGTGAAGTAAGTCAGAAAGAGAAAGACAAACACCATATGATATCACTTATATGTGGAATCTAAAATATGACACAAATGAACTTATTTATGAAACAGAAACAGACTCAGAGACATAGAGAGCAAACTTATGGTTGCCAAAGGGGAAGGAGGGGAGGGATAAATTAAGAGTTTGAGATTAGCAGATACACACTACTGTATATAAAATAGATAAACCACAAGGTCCTACTGTATAGCACAGGGAACTATATTCAATATCTTATAATAAACCATAATGGAAAAGAATATGCAAAAGAATGTATATTTATGTATAACTGAGTCACTTTGTTGTACACCAGAAACTAACACAACATTGCAAATCAACTATATTTCAATAAAAAAAAAAAGAAGCTTTCATTGAAGCTGTTTTTTAAACACTGATGGGGTTTGGAAAGGAATTAGAAGTAAAGGGAAGAATGTGGTCATAACAGTAAAGGGGAAGCCAGCATGCAGTATCTTGGGTAAGTGATAAATGCTATGATCATGCACAGGGAGATCAGCTAGGTGGTTTGTGACCACCTAGAGGGGTGGGATGGGGGGGGTGGGAGGGAGATGCAAGAGGGAGGAGATATGGGGATATATGTATATGTATAGCTGATTCACTTGTTATAAAGCAGAAACTAACACACCATTGTAAAGCAATTATACTCCAATAAAGAGGTTAAAATAAAATTTAAAAAAACAAACAAAAAAAACAGCATGACATTGGCACAAAAGCAGACATACAGATCAATGGAACAGAATAGAGAGCCCAGAAATAAACCCATACACCTACAGTCAATCAATCTACGACAATGGAGGCAAGAATATACAATGGCGAAAAGGCGGTCTCTTCAGCAAGTGGTGTTAGGAAAACTGGACAGCCTCATAGAAACAAATGAAGTTAGAACACTCCCTCATACCGTATACAAAAATAAATTCAAAATGGTTTAAAAACTTAAATATAAGACAATATGCCATAAAACTCCTAGAAGAGAAAATAGGCCAAACATTTTCTGACATAAATCATAGCAACATTTTCTTAGGTCAGTCTCCCAAGGCAATGGAAATAAAAGCAAAAAATAAACAAATGGGACCTAATTAAACTTACAAGCTTTTGCACAGCAAAGGAAACCGTCAACAAAACAAAAAGACAACCTACATACCGGGAGAAAATATCTGCAAACGATACAACCAACTAGGCGTTAATTTCCAAAATATATAATCAGCTCATACAACTCAATATCACAAAAACAAACAACCCAATCAAAAAATGGGCAGAAGACCTAAATAGACGTTTCTCTAAATAAGGCATACAGATGGCCAACAGGCTCATGAAAAGATGCTCAACATCGCTCATCATTAGAGAAAAGCAAATCAAAACTGCAATGAAGTATCACCTCACACTGGTCAGAATGGCCATCATCAAAAAGACTACAAATAATAAATGCTGGAGAGGGTGTGGAGAAAAGGAAACCCTCCATTACATTTCTACACTGTTGGTAGCAGTGTAAATTGGTGCAACCAGTATGTAAAACAGTATGGAAGTTCCTTAAAAAACTAAAAATAGGGATACCATATGATCCAGCAATCCCACTCCTGGGTATGTACCCAGAAAAAACAAAACCTCTAATTTGAAAAGATACATGCACCCCCAGGGTTCACAGCAGCACTGTTTACAACAGTCAAGACACGAAAACAACCCTAGTGCCGATCAACAGGTGACTGGTTTATGGAGAATATATATATATATATATATACACACACACACACACACACACACACACACACACAATGGAATATTATTCAGCCATAAAAATATGAAATATTATCATTTGCAGCAATATGGCTAGATTTAGATTATATTATACTAAGTGAAGGAAGTCAGAGAAAGACAAATATTATATGAAAGCAGTTATGTGTAGAATCTAAGAAATAATACAAATGAATCTCTATACAAAACAGAAACAGACTCACAGACATAGAAAACAAACATGGTTATCAACGAGGAAGGGGGGAGGAAAAATTAGGAGTATGGGATTAACAGATACAAACTACTGTACATAAAATAGATAAGCATCAACTATTTACTGTGTAGCCCAAGGAACTATATTCAATATCTTGTAATAACCTATAAAAGAAAACAATCTGAAAAAAAAAGAATTTTTATATGTTGTGACCAGTTATTTACAGTTAAATGAAAATGTGATTTGATAAACTTTTCTGATGTAAAGCATTTACTTAAGAATCTCAGATATAGGGGTTTATTATAAACTATTTTATTCATACATCATCCTTTTTTTAGGTACTCTTTCAAATTCAAAGCACTCTTCAAAAATGCTTTCCTAATACATGAGAAATTAAACATAGCCTATTGGAATCAGTAGGGTTGGAAGATTCTTCAACAATTTTGAAACTTGAAAACTTTACATGGAAGCTTAGGAAGCCATCACCACAGTGCAGTGGGGCTCCAAACAGATAAGCACAATTGCATTCAATACTCATGAAATTTACCTGACTAAAACGTATTTGACAAGTTAGTCATGCTAGTGGAATGACTGGTGTATTAGACAGGATCCTCTAGAGAAACAGAACAAATAGGATATAGATAGATAGATAGATAGATAGATAGATAGATAGATAGATAGATAGATAGATAGATAGATAGATAGATAGATAGATAGATAGATAGATAGATAGATAGATAGATAGATAGATAGATAG
>NW_006796961.1:1009756-1012857 GCF_000442215.2 Lipotes vexillifer | reverse complement strand
GGAGGGAGGGAGACGCAAGAGGGAAGAGATATGGGAACATATGTATAGGTATAACTGATTCACTTTGTTATAAAGCAGAAACTAACACACCACTGTAAAGCAATTATACTCCAATAAAGATGTTTAAAAAATGCTATGATCATAGTCAGGATGGCTTGATTTTGCCGCTATAACAACTCCAAGTCCCAGGGGCTTAACAGAACAAATGCTTATTTCTTGCCCCTGCTGCATGTCCAACATAGGAGGTAGGAGACTGTGATTTGGACCCAGGAGGACCAAAGTCTTATCTTGTCACAACAGGAAGAAGGGAATGTGGCATGTCACACGTGGGCTTTTAAAACTCCCACCTAGAAATGACTCAAGTCACTTTCACTCACATCTTACTGACCAAAGCAAGTCATGTGGTCATACCTATTCTCTAGATAGAGGAAGCAGAGGACCAGAAATAGCACCTGTGATGAATATCACCGGTGACTATGTTGATCATTGCCTTCCTGATTGCTCTTCCCATCAGACTGTAAACTCCTCACGAGTAAGAACCTCATCCAAGTTGACTTTGCGCAGTAGGTGCTTGATAAATGGTAACAATTGCTATCCAATTCCCATTCCAATGTCCAGAACAACATAGGAGCAGAGTAAATGTCTGATGATAAATCAAATGGGAAGGTTTGGCAGCATGAAAGTGCAGCATATTGAAAAGTGGAATTAATAAGTGGATGGAGGAGACAGAAATCTGAGAAAATAGTGAAGAGGTTGGTCCAGTCATTGGCACATAGGCTGGTGAAGACTGGAACTTGGTGTCAGAAGTGGGGTTCTTAGATGCCCACCAATGGTGGATGAGCAAGACGTTTCAAAGCAAGAACAGAAAGTGCTTGATGACACACTGATTACCAGAACTGAAATAAAGAGATGAGTCAAAACATGACTCCCATATCCTGATGCTCAGTGATTAGGAAAAAGGATGTACAGCTCACCCACCTACCCCTCAGTTCACATGAGACAATCATCTGGTTTTGAGCCATTGCTCATCTGGAAATCCCCCGCTTGGCCAATACCTGATTTCCTCCCAGTCTCTGTCTACTTGTCTCTTTGTTGGATCTGATGCTAGGAACCCCATTCTCCTTGAAACACTACCTTCTCTTCCTTTTCGTGATCTGATTGTAATCTCCTTAGCTGGTTCTTCTAGGTAGCTCCTATGATCATGCCTCTTCATTCTTGTTCTGTTATTGTGCTGATTTCCTGATTTAGGTCTTGGCTCTTGAGTCCTTTGGAAAGCTGTGACTAATTCCTCGATTATACCTCTCTTAAAGCACTTACTTCACTGGAACAGTCTACGGCTATGTCTTTGATCTCACTGAGGGCACTAACTAGGATGTATCCATCCTTGTATCCCTGACATATAACACAGGAGCTGCTCCCCCTCCATCTTCATTTCCCACCACTCTCTCTCTCTCACTCACCTTGCTCCAGTCACACTGACTGCCTGGCTGGTCCTCAAACACACCAGACATACTCCTGCCTCAGGGCCTTTGCACTTGCTATTCTCACTGCCTGGAAATTCCCTTTCCAAGATCTTTGCATGAATCCTTCCATGCAGGAGTCAACTCAAATGTCAGCTTACCAGATTGGCCATCCTTGAACATCTTTTCTAAGATGGCCCAGTCCCAGTCACATTTCACCCCATCACCATGTTTTATTGTCACTTATCACTACCTAAAATTATCCCACTATCTATGTATTTGTGTACCATCTGTCTCCCATTAGAGAATTTAAACCCCATCAGAATTAGAGTCCTTGTCTGATTTGTTCTCTGCCTCAAAGTATTCAATGAATATGTGCTGAACGAATGATTAATGAATAAACATCCACTTCCATCCCTTCTGTAATAATGGCTGTCTATAAAGTACTTACTATGTACCAAGTACTGTGCCAAATGCTTTGCATATATTAATTAACTCATTTGATCCTTTAGGAGGTAGGCGATGCAATTATCACCCTATTTTACTGTTGGGTAAACTGAGGCACAAGAGGTTGGCCCAAAATTTTACATACAAGCCAATGGAGTCCAGATTTGGTACCCAAAGGTGGGATGCTGTTGAACACCACTAAGATTATAAAGCTGATAAGAAGTTGGGTCAGGATTTGAATCCAGGCACTCTGGCTCCCAAGCCCATGGGCTTAACCACTATGCTCTCTCCTATAATTTCTCACAGATTCCTGGGTAACTCCACCTTGACCTTCCCCAGAGTTCCCTTTGAACACACCTCTTCCTTCACTTCCTAGATGAGGTGACACTTAACTTGTTTTTAATTCAGGAAGTCTGTGACTTAGGTTGGGGAAAAAAATCACATCTTAATTTTCACTACCTCTAGCTGAAATTATGAATGGAGGTAACAAATTACAGTCGTATTAACAGTGTTAGCAACACCTGTGACTTTGTCATCTACAGAAAGTGTATTTTTATGTCGCAATTATTGTAGATACCTTAAAATATCATTGCTGCTCATCACTACTTTGAAATTGTTAGGGCTGTCACCAGATCTCGTTTCTTACCAGTTATTAAAGAAGCACATTTGTTAACGGTATGCAAATCCACCGCTTAAGATATTTTGATAATGAATTTCCAATATAATTGGTCTTTGTGTTTGATTTTATGCATTTCAAAACACAGCTCTAGGAAAGCGTCCCTGGGCTTCACTGGACGGCAAAGGGCTCCATGACTCAGCAAATATTAAGGATCTCTGCCGTAGTCAATGAGCTAATGAGTCCTATTGATTCTCCATCTGACATGTTTCGGGGTCTCCCCATCTTCACTCTCCACATTCCTGTCCCAGTTCAGATCCACCCTGTCTCTTCCCTGATTCACAGCATTTCCTTCTTCCAGGCCTCCCTCTGGCTCACCTTGCCTTTCAGTTTTAAGAGCCCACAAGAAATTAATAACTAATATCTACACTGGGTACTGTGGTTTACAGCAGATGCTACAGAGAGCTCACAAAAACTTCCTTGGTCTATCCACATCTTGAGATATAAATATGTTAAGAACAAGTCAGGAGATTACACATAAAGATGGAATTTTTACCTTTTTTTTTTTTTTTTTTTTT
>NW_006796961.1:993432-1009671 GCF_000442215.2 Lipotes vexillifer | reverse complement strand
TTTTTTTTTTTTTTTTTTTTTTTGCCTGCACTGTGTCTCCGTTGCTGCGCGCGGGCTTTCTCTAGTTGTGACGAGTGGGGGCCACCCTTTGTTGTGGTGTGCGGGTTTCTCTTGTTGCAGAGCACGGGCTCCAGTAGTTGTGGTACATGGGCTCAGTAGTTGTGGCAGGCGGGCTTAGTTGCTCCGCGGCAGGTGGGGTCTTCCCGGACCAGGGCTCAAACCTCTGTCTCCTGCATTGGCAGGCATATTCTTAACCACTGCGCCACCAGGGAAGTCCTGAATTTTTGTCTTTTCTCATAAAATCATGGCATCAATCAGCTTCTATTGAATGACGGCCATATCCTTCAGAGGGGGCTGGAGCTTTCCAGTTTGCCACAGGCCACACCACTCCCTATTTTCTGGGATGGAAGCTGAGCATTCACTGAAATGTATCACCTTAAAGCAAGCCTGCCCCAATCATCTGTCACCTGACAAGTGAGTTTGGCAATGCTGGTTTACAAAGTACTTTACAAATATTTCCTTATTCGATCCTTCTAAAAGCCCCATAGGGTATGTAAGGCGGGGATTCTTACCATCCTATTTCACAGATGATACAGCTGAGGGCTCAGGGAAGTTAAATAACACACGTATGGTCACACAGAATAGAAAGAGCACCGGGGTTTCCATTCCCAGATTCTCTGTTCTTCCCACTGAACGGTGCTCTCTTCTGTAATTACTTTCTAAAACACCAATATGACGTTTCTCCCTTCTACTCGAAGACCTCCAATAGCCTGCCGAACAGGATAAATTCCAAGCTCCCCAACCTGGTATCTGAGCTCCTTCAAACCTGGAAGCCTCCCTTTAGAGATGTGCAGCTTCTGCCTTCACATTTGGCATTCTGTCTTTTGAAATCCAGCCTCTCCAAAATCCAGGGCCACCATGCTGTGAGGAAGACCAAGCTAACCCCATGGAGAGGAAGAGGCCACCGGAGACATGTGAGTGATGCCTCTTAGACTATCTAGCCCAGCCCAGCCATCAACACAGCACAGCCAAGTGAGAGACCCCAGCAGAAGCGGCCAGCTGAGTTCTTTCAAACCCCTGACCTAAAGAATCCCCAAAACGAATCATTGAGTATTATTGCTTTAAATGGCTTTTACAATCTGGCCAGCTTCATCTCTCACCACTCCCTCAAACCCTCTCAACTTTCTCTCATTCGATGACTCTGGAAGGTACTTTCCCACCCTTGTGGGTGTGTCCTCGCTGTTGCTCCTCCTTGGCATGCCTCACCAGCCCTGCTTCCCATCTCCTGCCCCAGGAAACCCTCCTCACTATCTCCAAGACCCACCCCAGACTCCCCAGACTCTCTCCCCAACCTTCACAGCCCCATAACTTTGCTCAATCCTTTTCTTCAAACACAACACTCTCTATTACAGAAATTTGTGGTCTCCTGCCTCAAAGAGACAAAAAGTCTTTGAAGTCAACACCTTCCTTGTCTCTTGGGAAATCCTGAACTCACTTAGGAAATTATACCAGCTGTGCCCAAGCGTCCCTAGGTTCCTTGAAGGGTCAACAAGTGGGAGAACTGGGAAGTTGGGGAATCCCCCACGTACAGACTGTTCCCCAAAAGGGAAGGATGCATGGGGCATCTGGGGTCGCTGGACCCTCAGGAAAGGTTCTAGGCCACCCCGAGGATTCTAGGTCCCAAACTTGTCTCAGAAGCAGCAGAGTCTCCAACTTGAGGGAACCCTGCAGTCTGACACATGGGAGGGTCTTAAACCAGTGAGGACTAATGACTCAAGGGGCTTCTGGATGCTTTGATATTTCATAAAACGTATATGCCCCAAGAGGGAAAAATGATGACTGGGGTTACACTACCTACATCCAGAAGTGAAAAAAATAATAATAATACTGCAGGAGGCAGCTTCTAAGACAGCCACCAATGGTTTCCACTTCCTGATGCTCACATCTTTGCGTCATTCTCTTTCCTGAGGAACTTGCTTCTAACCAATGGAATATCTCAACATTGAGAAGATGTCACTTTTTCTTTTTACTGAGGTATAGTTGATTTACAAAGTTGTGCCAATCTCTGCTGTACAGCAAAGTGACTCAGTTTTACACATATATACGTTCTTCTTTTAATATTCTCTTCCATTATGGTTTATTCCAGGAGATCGGATACAATTCCCTGTGCTATACAGTAAGACCTTGTTGTTTATCGTTCTAAATGTAATAGTTTGCACCTACCAACCCCAACCCCCCAGCCCATCCCTCCCCCTCCCCCTCCCCCTTGGCAACCACAAGTCTGATCTCTATGTCTGTGAGTTGTTTCTGTTATATAGATAGGTTCATTTGTGTCATATTTTAGATTCCACAGATAAGTGCTATCATATGGTGTTTGTCTTTCTCTTTCTGACTTACTTCACTTAGTATGATAATCTCTAGTTGCATCCATGTTGCTGCAAATTAGCATTATTTTGTTCTTTTTTATGGCTGAATAGTGTTCCATTGTATATATATACTGAGAAGGCGTCACTTTTGTAATTAGATTGCAAAAGATTCCAGCTTTTATCTTGCTAGCAGAGTCTCTCTCTATACTGACTTTGACAAAGCAAGCTGCCATATTGTGGAGGAACTGAGGGTGGGCCTCTGGCCAACAGCCAATTAAGAACCGAGGCCCTTAGTTCAATAGCTTGCAAGGACTGAACGTTGCCAAAAACCAGGTGTGGCTTGGAAGCAGATCCTTCCCCAGACGAGCCTTTGGATGAGACCCCACTCTGGCCAACACCTTGATTATAGCCTTGTGAGTGATCTAGAAGCAGAGGACCCAATGAGGTGACATGGAGATCCCTGACCCATAAAGGACTGTGAGATAATAAACATGTGTTATTTAAAGCCACTAAGGTTGTGGGAACTTGTTACATGGTTTATGGCCATTTGTTACATGGCACTAGGTAACTAGTACAAACACTATCACTTATTTGATAATAACTACACACCAGACTGCATTCTAAGGCCTGTCCATGCATTAATTCACGTAAGTCTCACCCCAACCGTATGAGGAACTGAAGCGGAGAGGTTAGAGGACATTCCCAGCTGTTCAATGTCACAGTCGGGATTGGAATCAGCACCACTCCCCTCTCCAAACATAAAGACACTTTCCCACACTCCTGAGTTTGTAAACCAACCTCCTACCTATTCAAGATACCCCTCTGCTCAGACAAGGAAACCAAAGATACGGATATTGGTAAGTAGTTCAAATGTACTGGGGAGAAATTTGAAATACTTAACAATAAGCAAGAGACGCCACCCTTGGAGTGTGCATTGTTAGGAGGTGTAGGAGGACCCAGGAATGGAGTTGGCTGGAGGGGGAACTCAGGGGGCTCCGGGAAACGGCTATTTACTAACTGGTATAGAAATATGTTAATATTTGAACAATCAGCTGGAGCAATGTGTCCCAGCTGAATATCTGCACTGAATACACAGAGAGGAGATAATTGAAGCCAAAAGAATAAGAATCCAAACAGTGAATCAAACAAGAATAATTCCACGTTGGCTTAGGAATGAATTAGACACCACGATTTTTTTTTTTTTTATCCCCCAACAGATTTTAAATTTCCTAGTTGTGTGTAAGCCTGGGAGCCTCCTCTGAGTGTATCATGAGCAGGGTGAAGAGTGATGACCCGAACCTTGGTTCTCAAGCATAACTACATGTTAGAATCACCTGGAAACTTCTGAAGTTACCATGCCTGGACTCCACTCCCAGAGTGGGATTTAATGGGGGTATGGCCTGGCTGTCGGGAATTTTAAAACTTCCCAGGTGACCTTAATGTGCATCCCAAGTTGGGAACCACGGACATAAAGCCATGCTTCTCAAAGTGTGGTCCCCGGACCAGCAGTAGCATCACCCGGGAACTTGTGAGAAATGTAGATTTTCAGGCCCTGCCCTGACCTGCTGAATCAAAAACTCCAAGCAGGCCCTGCCATACCTGTGTTTTGTTTTGTTTTGCTTGTTTGTTTGTTTGTTGTTTTCTGGTTTGGGGTTGTTTTTTTCCTTTTTTTGACTGCGTCGGGTCTTAGTTGTGGCATGTGGGATCTTTCATTGTGGCGAGGGCTCTTCGTTGCAGTGCATGGGCTTCTCTCTAGTTGTGGTGTGTGGGTTTTCTCTCTTTAATTGTGGCATGTAGGCTCCAGAGTGCATGGGCGTGGGCTCTGTAGTTGTGGCGTGGGCTCCAGAGCACATGGGCTCTGTAGTTTGCGGCACACAGGCTCTCTAGTTGAGGCGCAGGGGCTCAGTCGTTGTGGTGTGTGGGCTTAGTTGCCCCACGGCGTGTGGGACCTTAGTTCCCCAACCAGGGATCAAACCGCGTCCCCTGCACTGGAAGGCGGATTCTTTACCGCTGGACCACCAGGGAAGTCCCAATACCTGTGTTTTTTTAACAGGCCCTCCAAGGGGTCAAGGGGTGATGATGTGTCCTCAAGTCCATGAGAGCTGCCAGAATTAAAAATCTGCTACTGATTATCCTCAGGTCATCCAAAGCCACATGGATGCACTGTCACCAAAAACTTTTCCGCTGCAAAGAAATCCAAGACTCCATGCTGCTAACCTGCTGAGGTCAGCCAGAGTCCAGCACACAGACCTAACTCAGGTCTGGAGATTTTAGACACAGATCTAAAGAGAATTGGCAGCACTTGGAGGAACTAATCCGTGGCTAAGAAACCCAATCAGCTCTCCAGCCTGGCCCTGTTTGATGAAGCCTTTTTTAAATGGGGCATTCTTACTCTGAGGCAAGAACTGAAAAGTCCTAGAATGTTCCAGTAGGCCTACCAATAGGCCCAATGCACAAGCTCCCTACCAATTTGTAAAGAAATTCAATCACACGTGTCTGCTGAAAAACCCAACACTTTCACATTAGTCTTCAAATGCTTCCATGTTTGCAAGGTTGCTTCTAGGAACTGTGTGTGCAGCTGCGAACTTTTATTTATTCATTTTTTAATAAATTTATTTATTTATTTTTGGCTGCGTTGGGTCTCCATTGCTGCACACGGGCTTTCTCTAGTTGCGACGAGTGGGGGCTACACTTCGTTGCAGTGTGCGTGCTTCTCACTGTGGTGGCTTCTCTTGTTGAGGAACAAGGGCTCTAGGCGTGTGGGCTTCAGTAATTGTGGTACACAGGCTTAGCTGCTCCGTGACATGTGGGATCTTCCCGGACCAGGGCTTGAACCCATGTCCCCTGCATTGGCAGGCAGATTCTTAACCACTGCACCAGTAGGGAAGCCCCCAGCTGTGAACTTTTTTTTTTTAATAAATTTATTTATTTGTTTTTATTTTTGGCTGCATTGGGTCTTCGTTGCTGTGCGCGGGCTTTCTCTAGTGTGGCGAGAGGGGGCCACTCTTCGTTGCGGTGCACGGGCTTCTCGTTGTGGAGGCTTCTCTTGTTGCAGAGCACAGGCTCTAGGCGCATGGGCTTCAGTAGTTGTGGCACACAGGCTCAGTAGTTGTGGCGCACGGGCTTAGTTGCTCTGTGGCATGTGGGATCTTCCCAGACCAGGGATCGAACCCGTGTCCCCTGCATTGGCAGGCAAATTCTCAACCACTGAGCCACCAGGGAAGCCCCAGCTGCGAACTTTTAAATGACAGCTTTGAAAGAACATTCCAGTCCTTCTCTGGCCTGCGAGGAAAATGACAGAACCGTGGAAACAGACCCAGCTGGGCTGAAACATTTCTGAGCTGTGTGACCTTGGAAAAGTTTCTTAACCACTCTGGTCTCTAGTTCCCTGACTTAAAAAAGAGGGAAAGATAATTAAAGATATCCACCAAGATTGTCCTAAAGATTAAAAGAAAGTATGAGAGAGCCTATTACAATGATCAGTGTGTGAATAGCATAATATGTGCTTAATAAATGTTAACGCATAACAAAAATAAATAGGCCCTTCAATTTGGGGCTTAGGGGAGACCACTGGTGGCTTTTGACATCACCCATCTCCAGAAAGCACCATCTGAAATATCTTCTCTTTGTTCCCACTAACTCTCACTATGATTTATAGCAGGGGTCAGCAAGCTACATCCTTCAGACTGATATGGCCTATCACCTGTTTTTGTAAATAAAGCTTTATTGGTACATAGCCATGCTCCTTCATTTACAAATTTTCCATGGCCACTTTCACACTACAAGGGCAGAGTTAAATTGCTGCAACAGAGACCATAGGACCACATGACCCCCAAAGCTGAAAATATTCACCATCTGACCCTTTACAGAAGTTTGCCAACACTAGATTAAGAGGTTAGGTTTTTAATCTCTTAGCCACAAACTCATTCCAATCTCACATCCCGCTTCCATTCAACCTTTACTGACCACCTACTATGTGCTTAAGCCCTAGTGATACACAATCAATAAGATAAGGTCTGAGCCCTTTTGGAGGTCACAGCTGGGGTTGTGGGTAGATATTTGTTCATTTTATTTAATGTAACATATCTATAACATTTATAATGTTCCAGGCATCATTCGTTCTAAGCATTTTGCAAATGTTTAATCCTTGTAATAACCCTACGTTATTGTATTCTGAATTTTCTACATGAGACAACTGAGGCTCAGAGAGGTGGGCTCACTTGTCCAAGGTCACACAGCAAGTAGAACCAGAGTGTAAATCCAGCCAGGCTGGCTCCAGAGCCACTAAGCTGTGTGGGCTTCTTATTCAGAATCCCTTGACCTAAGATGCAGATTGGAGAAGCTACACGTACATATTGCCCAGGTGGTTCCCAGACCACAAGAGGGGAAAGACAAGGGTGACTTTTCTTCCAAGACCCTGTTTTCTGAGCCCTGCCTCGTCAATGCACTCCCCAAGACCAGGTACTTTTGTAACCTCCCCAAGCACTCAGAGAGGCTGTGGCATTTGCCCAGGATCGGCCAGCTCTAATAGGATGGGCTAAAATTTGAAGGCAGCTCCTTTTGCCCTCAAATCTGTCCTTTGTACCACATTTGAGGCCCTCCAGAAGACCTTAAAACAATCAAGAACAGCCTCCTTGGATGCCCAAAGAACACATTTGCTTTGCAAAGTGGAATTTCAGGGAGATGGTGGGACTGTTTTTTAACTGTTGCTGATCTGATTTGTGGCTTTGGGCTCACCCAGGAGGTTATAAGGCCTAACCCCTGCCCAAAGGGGCTTTGAAAATTGGAACTATTAGAAGGTAAGAAATTATGTCATTTTATCCCAATTTGGCCTCTGTTAGGCTGGTTCTAGTGGCCAGGATTTAGAGACTGGGTTATGTATGCCACTCTCGCCTTGAGAATTTTATAGATTTCATTCTGAACCCATCTCAAGACTTGACACAACCCAGTTCAACACATATTGAGTACCTTCTACCCACAGAGCTCTGTGCTGAACAATTCCAAAGATTCAAGTATCAATAAGAGAAGGACCTTGTCTTCGTGGAGTTTAGTACCTAAAGTGCAGGGAAAAGCTTAATGATTACAGTTCATTCATTCATTCTACTATGTGCCAGGTGTTTCCAAGTTCATGATCTTGTAAGCAGAGGAATTAAGAGCCTGGGATCTGGATTTGAACAGACCTGGCTTTCAATGTTGGTTCTGCCCTATTGGCTTCATTATTTTTCTTTCTGTGCCTCAGTTGCCTCCTCTGTGAAATGGGTGCTGGGGTAAGGACCGATTGAGCCCATGCCTTAAGCCCCTTGGCCCAAGGCTGGGCTCATGGTAGTTGTGGGATAAATGGGGACTGGTCTCTGTGTAGGCCCTGGATGCTGTGTACAACTGCTTTTCTGTATGTCTGCCTCCTAGTCCAGGCAGACCCCCTTGAGTAAGAATGCAAGACTTGGAAAGAGGATATCCTGGACAGAGAACTAAAGAGAAAATGGGGTTCACTTGTTCTAAGGGGCTTTCAGGTCTCTAAGCCAGAGACATAGAGAGGTCATCAATATAGAGGTTCACAGCTTTATAACAAATGCTAAAGGAACTTCTCTAAGCAGGAAACACAAGAGAAGGAAAAGACCTACAATAACAAACCCAAAACAATTAAGAAAATGGTAACAGGAACATACATGTCAATAAATACCTTAAATGTAAATGGGTTCAATGCTCCAACCAAAAGACATAGACTGGCTGAATGGATACGAAAACAAAACCTGTATATATGCTGTCTGCAAGAGACCCACGCCAGACTTAGGGACACATGCAGACTGAAAGTGAGGGGATGGAAAAAGATATTCCATGCAAATGGAAATCAAAAGAAAGCTAGAGCAGCACGTCTCACATCAGACAAAATAGACTTTAAAATAAAGACTATTGCAAGAGACAAAGAAGGACACTACATAACGATCAAGGGATCAATCCAAGAAGATATAAAAATTGTAAATATTTATGCACCCAACATAGGAGCACCTCAATACATAAGGCAAATGTTAACAGCCATAAAAGGGGAAATTGACAGTAGCACAATCATAGTAGGGGACTTTAACACCCCGCTTTCACCAGTGGACATATCATCCAAAATGAAAATAAATAAGGAAACACAAGCTTTAAATGATACATTAAACAAGATGGACTTAATTGATATTTATAAGACATTCCATCCAAAAACAACTGAATATACTTTCTTCTCAAGTGTTCATGGGACATTCTCCAGGATAGAGCATATCCTGGGTCACAAATGAGGCCCTGGAAAACTAAAGAAAATTGAAATCGTATCATGTATCTTTTCCGACCACAACGCTATGAGACTAGATATCAATTATAGGAAAAAATCTGTAAAAAACACAAACACGTGGAGGTTAAACATTACACTACTAAATAACCAAGAGATCACTGAAGAAATCAAAGAGGAAATAAAAAAATACCTAGAAACAAATGACAATGAAAACACGATGACCCAAAACCTATGGGATGCAGCAAAACCAGTTCTAAGAGGGAAGTTTATAGCAATACAGTCCTACCTCAAGAAACAAGAAACATCTCAAATAAACAACCTAACCTTACACCTAAAGCAATTAGAGAAAGAAGAACAAAAAAACCCCAAAGTTAACAGAAGGAAAGAAATCATAAAGATCAGATCAGAAATAAATGAAAAAGAAATGAAAGAAACAATAGCAAAGATCAATAAAACTAAAAGCTGGTTCTTTGAGAAGATAAACAAATTGATAAACCATTAGCCAGACTCATCAAGAAAAAAGGGAGAAGACTCAAATCAATAGAATCAGAAATGAAAAAGGAGAAGTAACAACTGACACTGCAGAAACACAAAAAATCATGAGGGATTATTACAAGCAACTCTATGCCAATAAAGTGGACAACCTGGAAGAAATGGACACATTCTTAGAAAAGCACAACCTGCCAAGACTGAACCAGGAAGAAATAGAAACTATAAACAGACCAATCACAAACACTGAAATTGAGACTGTGGTTAAAAATCTCCCAACAAACAAAAGCCCAGGACCAGACGGCTTCACAGGAGAATTCTATCAAATATTTAGAGAAGAGCTAACACCCATCCTTCTCAAACTCTTCCAAAATATAGCAGAGGGAGGAACACTCCCAAACTCATTCTGCGAGGCCACCATCACCCTGATTCCAAAACCAGACAAGGATGTCACGAAGAAAGAAAATTACAGGCCAATATCACTGATGAACATAGATGCAAAAATCCTCAACAAAATACTAGCAAACAGAATCCAACAGCACATTAAAAGGATCATACACCACAATCAAGTAGGGTTTTTCCCAGGAATGCAAGAATTCATCAATATATGCAAATTATCAATGTGATATTAACAAATTGAAGGAGAAAAAGCTTATGATCATCTCAATAGGTGCAGAAAAAGCATTCGACAAAATTCAACACCCATTTATGATAAAAACCCTCCAGAAAGTAGGCATAGAGGGAACTTACCTCAACATAATAAAGGCCATGACAAACCCACAACCAACATCGTTCTCAATAGTGAAAAACTGAAACCATTTCCTCTAAGATCAGGAACAAGACAAGGTTGCCCACTCTCACCACTATTATTCAACTAGTCTTGGAAGTTTTAGCCACAGCAATCAGAGAAGAAAAGGAAATAAAACGAATCAAATTTGGAAAAGAATATGTAAAGCTGTCACTGTTCGCAGATGATGTGTTACTATACATAGAGAATCCAGATACTACTACCAGAAAAGATACTACCAGAAAACTACTAGAGCTAATCAATGAATCTGGTAAAGTAGCAGGATACAAAATTAATGCACAGAAATCTCTGGCATTCCTATATACTAGTGATGAAAAATCTGAAAGAGAAATTAAGGAAACACTCCCATTTACCATTGCAACAAAAAGAATAAAATACCTAGGAATAAACCTACCTAAGGAGACAAAAGCGCTGTATGCAGAAAACTATGACACTGATGAAAGAAATTAAAGATGATACAAACAGATGGAGAAATATACCATGTTCTTGGATTGGAAGAATCAACACTGTGAAAATGACTATACTACCCAAAGCAATCTACAGATTGAATGCAATCCCTATCAAACTACCAATGGCATTTTCACAGAACTAGAACAAAAAAATTTACAATTTGTATGGAAACACAAAAGGCCCCAAATAGCCAAAGCAATCTTGAGAAAGAAAAACGGAGCTGGAGGAATCAGGCTCCTAGACTTCAGACTATACTACAAAGCTACAGTAAGACAGACAGTATGGTACTGGCACAAAAACAGAAAGATAGATCAATGGAACAGGATAGAAAGCCCAGAGATAAACCCATGCACATATGGTCACCTTATCTTTGATAAAGGAGGCAGGAATATACAGTGGAGAAAGGACAGCCTCTTCAATAAGTGGTGCTGGGAAAACTGGACAGGTACATGTAAAAGTATGAGATTAGATCACTCCCTAACACCATACACAAAAATAAGCTCAAAATGGATTAAAGACCTAAATGTAAGGCCAGAAACTATCAAACTCTTAGAGGAAAACATAGGCAGAACAGTCTATGACATAAATCACAGCAAGATCCTTTTTGACCCACCTCCTAGAGAAAGGGAAATAAAAACAAAAATAAACAAATGGGACCTAATGAAACTTAAAAGCTTTTGCACAGCAAAGGAAACCATAAAAAAGACGAAAAGACAAACCTCAGAATGGGAGAAAATATTTGCAAATGAAGCAACTGACAAAGGATTAATCTCCAAGATATACAAGCAGTTCATGCAGCTCAATATCAAAAAAACAAACACCCAATCCAGAAATGAGCAGAAGACATAAATAGACATTTCTCCAAAGAAGATATGCAGATTGCCAACAAACACATGAAAGGATGCTCAACATCACTAATTCATTAGAGAAATGCAAATCAAAACTACAATGAGATATCATCTCACACCAGTCAGAATGGCCATCATCAAAAAATCTAGAAACAATAAATGCTGGAGAGGGTGTGGAGAAAAGGGAACACTCTTGCACTGCTGGTGGGAATGTGAATTGGTTCAGCCACTATGGAGAACAGTATGGAGGTTCCTTAAAAAACTACAAATAGAACTACCATATGACCCAGCAATCCCACTACTAGGTATATACCCTGAGGAAACCAGAATTCAGAAAGACAAAACCTCTACAAACAATAAACGCTGGAGAGGGTGTGGAGAAAAGGGAACCCTCTTGCACTGTTGGTGGGGATGTAAATTGATACAGCCACTATGGAGAACAGTACGGAGGTTCCTTAAAAAACTAAAAATAGAACTATCATACAACCCAGCAATCCCACTACTGGCCATATACCCTGAGGAAACCATTATTCAAAAAGAGTCATGTACCACAATGTTCATTGCAGCTCTACTTACAATAGCCAGGACATGGAAGCAACCTAAGTGTCCATAGACAGATGAATGGATAAAGAAGATGTGGCACATATATGCAATGGAATATTACTCAGCCATAAAAAGAAACGAAATTGAGTTATTTGTAGTGAGGTGGATGGACCTAGAGTCCTAGAGATTGGACTTGAGGACACGGGCAGTGGGAAGGGTAAGCTGGGACGGAGTGAGAATGAGAGAGTGGCATGGACATATATACACAACCAAATGTAAATAGATAGCTAGTGGGAAGCAGTCGTATAGCACAGGGAGATCAGCTTGGTGCTTTGTGACCACCTAGAGGGGTGGGATAGGGAGGGTGGGAGGGAGACGCAAGAGGGAGGAGATATCGGGATATATGTATATGTATGGCTGATTCACTCTGTTATAAAACAGAAACTAACACACCATTGTAAAGCAATTATACTCCAATAAAGATGTAAAAAAATATATTGTGGACACATGTAAAACACAGTATCCTGAAAAAATCTTATAATAAATTTCTTTTGTAAGAGAGAAAAAAATAGAGAGGTTCATGTTCCCAAGGATCAATCAGCTAGCTCTTCACGCAACAAACACTGGCACCTTCTATGCACTGGGCACTTTTCTAAGCACTGGGGACACAGTAATGGACAAAAAAGACCAAAAAAACCTGACCTCGAGTGGCTGGCAGTCTAATTTAGGAGAAAATACATAATTGTCAATAATGAACAGAGGGATATGATCCACCGGGCAGGGTAGGGGGTGGAAGGAATGGCTCTACATGAGAAGGTGACATCTGTGCTGAGATTGGAATGCAAGAAGGAACCAGCCATGGCAAAAGCACTCCAGGTGGGTGAGGGAATAGCAAGTGCAAAGGTCCTAAGGTGAGCAAGTGCTTGAAAAAGCAGGGAACAGAAAAGTGGCTAGTGAGCCTTGGTCAAAAGTGAGAGTAATCATGGTAAAAGTGGAGGCAGAGAGGAAGGTGATAGACCCTACCTGGGTGGAAGCTGCTGAGAGAGCCTGGAGAAAAAGTGCACAGACACTGTCAAAAGAACCTTGCGTGTTGAAAGGACAGACTTTTGGAGTGATGATGGCCGAATAAAAGATGGGAGGCAGGGCTTCCCTGGTGGCGCAGTGGTTGAGAGTCCGCCTGCCGATGCAGGGGACACGGGTTCGTGCCCCAGTCCGGGAAGATCCCACAGGCCGCGGAGCTGCTGGGCCCATGAGCCATGGTCGTTGAGCCTGTGCGTCCGGAGCCTGTGCCCCGCAACGGAGAGGCCACAATAGTGAGAGGCCCGCGTACCACCGCCCCCCCGAAAAAAAGATGGGAGGCAGCAGTGGGCAAGATGGTGACTCCGGGGGGACATTTGTTCACAAGCTGCTTGGGTTCCAAAGACTCACATGGAAAAACTGTTAGATCATAAGGGACACCATCTCTTGGGGGGAGGTGGGGGCGGTGGCCTCCCCAGGCCCTCCGTGGCTGGCTGCAGCCAAACCTGCTAATTTAAAAGACAAAAGGAGGGTCTTTCTGCACTAAAAACCAGCCAGCTGCACTGAAAAAGAAGCTCCCTGGGACCAGACCTTTTTTTTTTCTTTTTTAATATCAACTAGGCTAGCATTGTCCAACTGCCTCCCTTGAAAAAGAAGAAAAAAACAGTGCTCTGATTCCCAAGCAGGTCTTCTTTAAAGGCCAAGTTTCAATTTAATTGTGATGTCTTAACAACCTGCTATCCTTTTATTTTTTTTTACTTAGTGTAAACTAAGGCCTCTTGATGCCTAAAGGTTTACCCTCCTCAGGACAATACCAAACTGTTATCAAGCCTTACTACGTGCCTGCTCTGTTCTAAATGCCTGCTATATAATAATGCATTGAATTTCACCTTTGTCAGAATCCCAGAGACGGGTGTTAATGTTATCCCCATTTTACAGACGAGGAAACTGAGGCAGAGCAGAGAATAATGTCCCTCCTCCAGAGTCACAGAGTCAGTGAGGGTCAGAGCCGCAATTTGAACTCCTGTCATCTGGCTCGCAGCCCAGGAATTCAACCACAGCCCAGACCAAAGACAGCTGGGCCCCACACTTGACCCCAAGATCCACCTGAAACCCTTCAGCCCTCCTGGGAGCCATTCAAGCCCTGAGACCCGTCGTCTTTCCCAAGAGCTTTGTGCATGAAAAAAGAAATCGCCATATATGTAATGACTGAGTATTATATGATGACAATTGGATTCTAGATTTGGGGCTGCCTTCCATTTCTCAGTCCACCGCGAGCAGGAAGGGAGAGGCCAGGAAGTGGGAATGGGGAAGGGTTTGCTGACCGCTTCCCCGACCTCCGCTGTTCTGCGCTCACCGGACTCGGGAGCCACAGTGCCACCTGGTGGCTAGTTGTGGCAGTTGCAGGTAAGAAGAGGTGAACTCAGGGGAGTGTGGGGTCCCCCTGGCCTCCGTCTCCCCACGCAAAGACCAAAGTTGGCTGCTCATGGAACACTTAATCTGTGCCAGGAGCTGTTCCAGCCCAGGGGTGCTCAGAATTCTTCTGCAAAGGGCCTCAGAGTAAATTGTTTTGGCATTGCAGGCCAGTCTCTGTTACAAAGACTCAACTCTGTAGCTGTAGCCCAAGTAGCAACAGTCTGCACACAAACCCACCCGGCTGCATCCCAATAAAACTTCATGGTTACTGAATTTTGAATTTCATAGAATTCTCACATATCAAGAAATATTCTTTTTATTGTCTTCAACCACTGAAATATGTAAACATCTTTCTTAGCCCGTGGGCCATACAAAAACAGGGGTCCAGCTGGATTTGGCCCCCTGAATTTAGCTTGCCGGCACCTGTTCTAGAAGCTGGGAACCTGGTAAAGAACAAACCAGAGAAAAATTCCTGCCCTCGTGGAGCCAGTGGAGAGAATACAGATAATCAACAAAATAAAAGCCAGATATATGATACATATGAGTTGGTCATTGGTGCTAATGAGAAAAGTAAAGTAAGGCAGGGGAAATTGACATGTAGAGGGCCTGAATTTTAAATAGGTTGATGAGGAAAGGCTCACCGAGGAGGTGACCTCTAAGTAAAGGCTAGAAGGAGGTGAGGAGGGAGCCATGAGGGTATCTGGGGGAAGAGCATTTCCAGTAAAGGGAACAGCCAGTGCAAAGGTCCTAAGGCAGGACAACCCTGATGCGTTTGATGAACACTGAGGAGACCCATGTGGCTGGAGCAAGTAAGCAAGGTAGAGGGTGAAAAGAAGTGAGAGCAGGGAGGTGACAGGCAAGGTGATGGGGACTTGAGGACCTTGGGGAGGACTTTAGTTTTTACCTGAGTGAAGTAGAAGCCATAGCAAACCTAGAGCAATCTCAGCAACCATTGAGGTCACCTTCAGGTTAAACATCTCTCTTGGGGTCCGGTGGCATTAATCATTTTACCAACAGTCTCATATAATCTTAAAGAATCCTAATTTTCCCACTGCAAACCATGGAACTGTTCTATTGGATGTTGAAGATGGAGGCATTGGAGGGGAGGGGCAGAGAATAAGTGGGGAAATTGATTCACTAGAAAAATCAGTGTCTCCCTCCTCTCCTTGCATAGCCCCTCCTCTCAGCTCAGGCTCTGGGGACCAGACAATTCAGGCCACCACCCTCAGCCCCAGCTGGTGACCTGCAGGATGGCTAGACCTGGGTCCCCACATCCTAGAAATGGCCAGTTCTGACCTAGGAGTCAAGATCATGCCTTCCCTGTCCTGGCTGAGCCTCCAGATGCCTTGGTAACCCCTGGGAACTGTTTGCCATCTGCATAAGGAGCAAAATAATAGTAACAATAATAATAACAGCAACAGTACCTACCCAAGCAGCTGCATGATCCTATTGCGTGCATGCAGTAAGACAAGAAACTTAAAAACGCTTTGGAAAACAAAGACATGCTGCACAATCTTATTTATAACAATGGAGATGAGGATTAAATAAGTTAATATATAGAGAGGGCTTGGTGCTGTGCCCCACACATAGTAAGTGCTCCATAAATATTGAATATTATCATGATCACCTCAGCGTAAGTATTATTCATGATACTCACTGCAGTTCGCTTAGCTCTCCTGTCTCCACCCTCCATTCTCCCGCCCACGTCCTCTATTTGATGATGATGATGATGGCAGCTCAGAACTGGCTGCTCAGACCATGGTCCACCGACAGCAGCACTGGCTCCAGCTGGGAGCTTATTAGAAAGAAATGCAGAGTCCCAAGCCCTAGCCCAGACCTGCTGAGTCAGAATCTCCATTTAACAAGACCACCCACCCGCTCTGGTGTTCAGAAATGCAGCAAGGTGTGAGAAGAACTAGCCTGGAAATTTCTCCCTCCGGGTGGCCTTCCCGGCTCCCCCCAGACTCTTGCTCAGCCCTTTCTGGGCACTATTCCTGCTTGTCACCATTTGTTTCATGTTGTTTTCCTGCT
>NW_006796961.1:988282-992394 GCF_000442215.2 Lipotes vexillifer | reverse complement strand
GGAGAGTGCCATTCTGGAGAGAGCTGACTATTGACTGATGTGTTCCCAAGGCCCCACATGGAGCTGAGAACAGAGGTGATAGCCTAAATATTGGTGTAAGGAAGAAGGGGGGAGGGGTGAAGGGGGGAGGAAAGGTGCTAGGGTAGGTGGAGAGGAGAAGGGAGGGAGGAGGGAAGGGGATGAAGGGGAGAAGGGGAGGAAGGAGGGGGCTAGAGAAAGGAGGGAGCCAAAGGAGAGGTGGGAGGTAGATGGACAGGGGAAGTGGGAGAAGAAAGGGGAAAGGGAGGGAGGAGGGAGGGGGATGGAGAGTAGGAGGGAGGGAGGGGGAGGGAGGGGAGAAGGGAGAAAGGGAGGGGGATGAAGAGGAAAGGGGGAGGAGGGAGAGGAATGAGAGGAGGGAGGTAGATGGAGGGAGAATGGAGGAAGGGGAAGGAGATAGGGATGCAGGAACGAGGAAGGGAGATAGAGTGCGTGGAGGGGAGGAGGAAGGGAGGAGGGAAGGGGAAGAAAGGAGGGAGGAGGGAAGGGGAGGAGGAGGGAGGCAGCATCTCCTCACTCAAATCTTCGTGCAAGAACCTCCAAAGTGGGTTAGGTGCACCCCCAGTGAGTACATCTGTGAAAGTATGGAACCAAATTCTCGAACTTCCATGTCTGCTACTGTTTCATCTACAGTGAAGCACTGGACTTTCTCAACCCTTCATGTATGGTTGGCTAAATCCACTTAGCTGCTTGGCAGCAACCCTCCCTCATTCATTCTCATCTGGTGCCTTCATTCGACAGATATTTACTGAGTGCCTATGGGTGCCAGCCTCAGTCTCAGGCGCTGGGGACACAGTCGAGCATCCTTGCCAGGGACGTTCTAGTGGACAAGACAGACAAGAAATAGGATAAAGAACCGTGTCGTGGTGATGCACTGTGGTCTCCTGAGACCTTTGTAAATGGGTTGATGGACTGGGATATTGGCTGGTGAAGTGGAAGATCCCTGCCTGGAAAGAAAGGGTTGAAGGAAATAGTAACAAGAGCAGAAAGGAACAGTAAGAAATGGCAAAGCTGGGACTCTGTCCCCTCCTGGTACCAGGACTCCATCAGTCACAGGAAGAAATGGAAACCATAGTGATCTCATTGAGTCTCCATCAGAAGATGGCCAAAAAACGCTCCAAATTCTCATGAAGACGTTTTGAAATGTGGAGTCATGTTCGCTACGGTTAGCTTCACTTTGGTGGGCACTGTGCCTGGGTGGGATTCCTAAGGATGGGCAAAGCTGCTATAGTTAACAGGATTTGAAAAAATAAAGTTTCAAACAGACGATTCAGAATGGGGCATATTCTATAGGACAATTGATGTGGCTTATTCTATGATAAATCACAACGGGATAGGAGAACGTGAGGGGTGGGAGAGAGAGAATCCTTGTAGACTAAATAAGACTGTAGAATTACCATATGATCCAGCAATTCGAATTCTATGTATAGACCCAGAAGAGTTGAAAACAGGGTCTCGAATATATATATATACCCATGTTCACAGCAGCATTAGTCACAATCTCCAAAAGGTAGAAACAACCCAAGTGTCCATCAGTGGATGAATGGATAAACAAAATGTGGTCCATCCATAAAATGGAATAGTATACAATCTTAAAAAGAAAGGAAATTTTGACACATGTGACTACACGGATGAACCTCAAGGTCATTATGCTAAAAGGACAAACACTGTATGATTCCACTTAAATGAGGTCCCTAGAGCAGCCAAATTCATAGAGACAGAAGGTAGAATAGTGGTTGCCAGAGGATGTGGGGAGGGAGGATTGGCAGTTAGTGTTTAATGGGGAACAGACTTTCAGTTTCCCAGAATGAAAAGAGTTCTGAAAATGGATGGTGGTGGTGGTGGAACAAAATGTGAATGTACTTAATGCCACGAGCTGCACACTTAAAAATGGTTAGAAGGATAAATGCTATGTTATACCTATTTCACCACAACTTAAAAAAAGAGATATGGCCACCAAATGCAAGACACAGACTTTCCTGACTCAAAGAAATCAACTGTAAAAAAACAGGCAGGGAAATTTGAATGTGGGCTGGAAATTAGGTGATGTAGAAAAAATCATTGTTAATTTTGTCAGTGTGATATTAGTAAGAAAATGTCTGTGTGCTTTAGACATGTAGTCTGAAGTTTGTAAAATCATATAAGGTCTGGGATTTGCTTTAAAATAGCTCAGAAAATAGGAAAGGAAAATGGATTTATGATGTAAGTCTGGCAAAATCTTGATAATTAGTGTATTTGGGTGATGGGTTTGTCAGGTTCACTGTGCTCTTCTCTCTGCTCTTAGTGCATTTGGACATTTTCAGAATAAAGAGCTCTTGCAAAACACTGTGTTTGAAAAGTGAAGGCAAACTTCAAAACCGCGATAGCGGGAGGAGGGGGAAGGGATAAATTAGGAGTTTGGGATTAACATATACACACTGCTATATATAAAACAGACAACCAACAAGGACCCACTGTATAGCACAGGGAACTCTACTCAATATTATGTAATAACCTGTAAGGGAAAAGAATCTGAAAAACTATATATATAGTTACATGTATAATCACTTTGCCGCACACCTGAAACTAACAAAACATTGTAAATCAACTATACAATTAAAAAGTAAAATAAAATAAAATTTTAAATAAAAATGAACTTAAAAATTAAATTTAAAAAGAATAAATAAAAAAATAAAAATGTGTAACACACACACAAAACATGATAGCAAAAGTATTTTGTACCACTAAATTAAAAAAATTAAAACCAGTTATACATACTTATCTCACTGATGTCTCATCCTTTGGGCATTTCTATTTTTATGTATATTTTCTAGTGCATATAATAAATTCAGCAGAATACTTATATAATCGATAAGCAAAAATCTATACATTATGTGCGTGCTGAAAATGTGTTTGTTTTACTGGTAGGGGTAGGAGCTCAGAAGTTTGGAGATTGTAGCTATAAAGACCCTTCAAGTCTTTTTATGGTCCTAGAAAGTGACTGGAATGGGAAACTGGGGCATAAGTTAGCTATTCAAGGAGGTTGTGATGGAAATGGCACTGTAAGCAACGTCTCCTGACTCTGAATACCCTATAATGCTTCTCTCTTTCTCCCTGATGTGGCTGACTTTCTTATTTTCTGAGTTATTTAAGAGAAAATCCCTGCCACTTGCTGTTGTAGAAACTCTTCAGCCAAATGATTAAGAGTTTGAGATTGGGGCTTCCCTGGTGGCGCAGTGGTTGAGAGATCGCCTGCCGATGCAGGGGACACGGGTTCGTGCCCCGGTCCGGGAAGATCCCACATGCCGCGGAGCGGCTGGGCCCGTGAGCCATGGCCGCTGAGCCTGAGCGTCCGGAGCCTGTGCTCCGCAACTGGAGGGGCCACAACAGTGAGAGGCCCGCGTACCGCAAAAAAAAAAAAAAAAAAAAGTTTGAGTTTGGGACTCCGACAGGTTGGGGTTCGAATCTCAGTTCTGCCAGTGTCTAGCAAGTTACTTCGTCTCTCTCAGCCTCCCTTTATTCATCTGTAAATTGGGGATAATGTAGAATCTACAGCATGGCAGAGTTATGACAAGACAACAAGATCAAAAGTGTCTGGCATACAGTAGGTGCCCAATAAACATTAGCTGTCATTATTATTAGAAATTATAGTTATCATTTTCCTTGGGCAACAGGGTTTTTAAATTCTTTAATTCACTGTGACACTTTTCCTTACCCTAAAAATCTATTTTCAGTGGGTATGCAGAAATAACTCACTCTAACCCCTTAAAGAAGCCTCATTTTCTGCAAGAACTAATCAAATTTCTTTTTCAAAAGAAAATAAAAGGGGCTTCCCTGGTGGCGCAGTGGTTAAGAATCCGCCTGCCCATGCAGGGGACACGGGTTCGAGCCCTGGTCCGGGAAGATCCCACATGCCGCGGAACAACTAAGCCGGGTGTGCCCAGCTACTGAAGCCCACGCGCCTGCAGCCCACGCTCCGCAACAAGAGAAACCACCTCAATGAGAGGCCTGCGCACCGCAACAAAGAGTAGCCCCTGCTCGCCGCAACTAGAGAAAACCCGCGTGCAGCAACGAAGACCCAACGCAGCTAAAAA
>NW_006796961.1:984225-986972 GCF_000442215.2 Lipotes vexillifer | reverse complement strand
TGGTCATTAGAAATTACTTAGCTACCTTCTCTAATGTAAGCTGTCAAACTAAACAGCTTTTGATTGTGATTCAAAACACAATACAGGGCTTCCCTGGTGGTGCAGTGGTTGAGAGTCCGCCTGCCGATGCAGGGGACACGGGTTCGTGCCCCGGTCCGGGAAGATCCCACATGCCGCGGAGCGGCTGGGCCCGTGAGCCATGGCCGCTGAGCCTGAGCGTCCGGAGCCTGTGCTCCGCAACTGGAGGGGCCACAACAGTGAGAGGCCCGCGTACCGAAAAAAAAAAAAAAAAAAAGTTTGAGTTTGGGACTCCGACAGGTTGGGGTTCGAATCTCAGTTCTGCCAGTGTCTAGCAAGTTACTTCGTCTCTCTCAGCCTCCCTTTATTCATCTGTAAATTGGGGATAATGTAGAATCTACAGCATGGCAGAGTTATGACAAGACAACAAGATCAAAAGTGTCTGGCATACAGTAGGTGCCCAATAAACATTAGCTGTCATTATTATTAGAAATTATAGTTATCATTTTCCTTGGGCAACAGGGTTTTTAAATTCTTTAATTCACTGTGACACTTTTCCTTACCCTAAAAATCTATTTTCAGTGGGTATGCAGAAATAACTCACTCTAACCCCTTAAAGAAGCCTCATTTTCTGCAAGAACTAATCAAATTTCTTTTTCAAAAGAAAATAAAAGGGGCTTCCCTGGTGGCGCAGTGGTTAAGAATCCGCCTGCCCATGCAGGGGACACGGGTTCGAGCCCTGGTCCGGGAAGATCCCACATGCCGCGGAACAACTAAGCCCGGGTGTGCCCGGACTACTGAGCCTGTGCTTTAGAGCCTGCGAGCCACAACCACTGAGGCCGCGTGCTACAACTACTGAAGCCCGAGCACCTAGAGCCCATGCTCCTCAACAAGAGAAGCCACCGCAATGAGGAGCCCGCACACCGCAAGGAAGAGTAGCGCCTGTTCACCACCACTAGAGAAAGCCCACACGCAGCAATGAAGACCCAATGTAGCCGAAGAATAATTAATTAATTAATTAATTAATTAATTTTAAAAAGAAAGAAAATAAAAGGAAACAGGAGGAGAATGGAAATAAATGTGAAGGGAGGGGAGAGAGAAGGCGAGTCCTGGAGAGGGGATAATAGAGGAGTGGTATTTAGCATTGCAGCTGCAGATATTAGGTGCACCCTGGTTATTTATGAAATGATGGGTGGGTGGATGGATGGATGGACAGAAATATGGACAGGCGAATGGATGTAAGGATGGATGGGAGGATAGATAGGGAGATGGATGAATGGATAGTTGGATAGAAAGATGGGTGAGTAAATGTGTGCATGGATGGATGGATGGATGGATGGATGGATGGATGGATGGATGGAAATGTGTGCAGGTGAAGGGATGGATGGATGGGGAGGTGGATGAATGGATAGATGGATAGAAAGATTGGTGAGTGGATGGATGGATGGATGGATGATTGGTGAGTGGATGGGTGGGTGAGTGGATGGATGGACAGGTGGGTGGGTGGCTAGATGTGTGGATGGAGAGGAGAGATTGTCAAAAGGAAGACAGCATGGGGAAAAGAAAATAAAGCTTGGTCACCACGTTGCCTTTCTATATGATGCCTGAATGTGCCACCAGATGTCAGCCTAACCTCAGGAAACCACCTCAGAGACCACATTGGCTCCACTTCTCTCACCTAACCTGAAGCCCTCCAGTTCAAAGACACAGACCTACTGGAGAACGGACTTGAGGATATGGGGAGGGGGAAGGGTGAGCTGTGATAGGGCGAGACATATATACACTAACAAACGTAAGGTAGATAGCCAGTGGGAAGCAGCGGCATGGCACAGGGATACCTGCTCGGTGCTTTGTGACTGCCTGGAGGGGTGGGATAGGGAGGGTGGGAGGGAGGGAGACAAAGAGGGAAGAGATATGGGGACATATGTATATGTATAACTGATTCACTTTGTTATAAAGCAGAAACTAACACACAATTGTAAAGCAATTATACCCCAATAAAGATGTTAAAAAAAAGAAAAAAACAAAATGAGCACTGGCTCCTTTTGATAATACAGTTTTCATTGCACTCTGTACTTACACACTCCTCATCAGCACACTCCAAACCCAACTGGCATTTATAACCCAGTTCCCCCTTCCAGCAGACAGAAGGAAGCCTGTTGAAGACATTGTTAACTTCCTAGAGGTCAGACTGGCTGGCGTGAAGTGGGTGGGAGAAGGGATTTCCGGGTCCCCAGGAGTGATTAGTGTCCTTGTCAGCCTCAGCTCCAAGAGCCCTAAACTCATATTCACATCCCACTTCCCTGCTGTCTGCCCAGGAATCCACTCAGCTCTGAGCCTTGGCCAAAGAAGCTCTTGAGAAAAAGAAAAAGAAAAAAGTACCAGCTCTCCCTCCATACGGGGGGACTGAGCCTTCACACAAACTGCCTTCAACCCTCCAACAGACTAGAAAGAGAGACTTCAGGGGTGGTGATCGAGCCCAGAGAGGTCACTTGCCCAAGATCACACAGCAGAGCTGTCTCAAAGCCCACCCTTCCACCCTATGGTGGCTCCCAGGAGAAGACCCACTTTGGGTGTCACTGGCAAAGAGAAAGGGGTCCCAGGACCAGAGTCACTGGAGTCACCACATCCTCCCAACCTGACACCCACCCCCTGTCCACCCCACTTCTCAGGCTTAGGCTCAGGGCTTGAGGTGGAAGTGTGATTCCCGCTTCCCCACCCCCCCACCC
>NW_006796961.1:958492-984145 GCF_000442215.2 Lipotes vexillifer | reverse complement strand
CACCAGAAAGTGGCATTTCTCATCCTCGTTCGGAAATGTCCATCCCATTGGAAAGATTTGCCAACCCCCCTGAGTGGACACTCACAGAACCCCGGAGCAGAGTCCTGCGATCACGCCCTGCCACGCCCACAATTAACCCCTTTGTTGCTGCCCCTTGGGTGCCCCAGGGGTTCACAGAAGGGACTCCAGGCAGCGGGTATGGATCAACAGGCTGGGAAGGAATTTGAGATTTGAGATTTCAGCAACCAGCACAGCCGTATGAATCCGCCCCCGCACGCCTACCCCTACCTCCGCCACCCCGCCGCAGAAGCTTGTCAGAAACAAGCGTTACCTGACCCCAAGAGACCCCGTTTACTGCTCCCCAACCCGGGTCCCTGTCCCGGGCTGGGGCTGGCCGTCCACCCCGTGCATACTCACTCCCATTCTTTCCTCCTGGCCTGGGGGGTGCTGTGGATTTTGTGCGCCTGGTGGGCCAAGATGACATCCCGGTGGTCCACCACGCCGCCCCGCCGCTTCAGGGGAGGGCCCTTGCAGCCGCCGCTCATCAGGTGGGTCCGCGAGTCCTGAGGGATGCTGACTGTGCCCGCGGGGGCGCCGTCCGTACCTGCAGGCCCCAAGCCGCGGTAGTGCAGGGCATCATAACTGCGGGGCGAGAACATGGGGTCCGGGACCCGGGAGGACTTCGACATCCATGGGCCTCACACAGAAATCCCAGGGTCTTCTGCCTCCAGCCCGGGATGAAACTAGAGGAGGAGAGAGAAGAGAGCGAGAAAGAGCGAAGGTAAGGGGGATGCAGAGAGCAAACACCGGGAGGAAGAGAAGGGAGGTCGGAGGACCGCACAGGGGGCTGGCCTCCTTCACAGGAAGTCAAAATACACCCCAGGCCCGGCCCAACGGGATTTAGTATTTCCTTGGCAACTCGGGGCTGGGAAGCCAGTTCTTAGGAGCTGCCCAGCAACAGAGGCAGCACCATAGAGCAAAAGACCACGAGGCTGTGTCGCAGAACACTCCGTCCACCTCCCAGGTGCCCGCCACGGAGGGTGGGACCCCGTATTTCTCAGCATCTCAGTGTTGCTCTCGGCAAAATGGGTCATCAGGAGCCTGCTTGTTCACTTTCGGCTGCTCCCTGGGTACTGTGAGCTCCAGAGTGTCATTTAGAAAACTGAAAGGGTGAGTTCAAAGGTCGTTTTTAAAATCCACACAGGGTATGGCCACCTGTGAGTGAGCCCGCTCTTTGCCACCTTGGCTGGTTCTTTAAAAAGAGAAAAGGGACAGAGTTCTTGCCTCTCATGAATATATCAGGTGGATGTTCAGCCCCAGAGGGACTGAGAGCCCAGAAAAGATCTTTGTCTCCATTTCATTCACTTATTCACTCAACAAACGCTGAGCAAGCAGCCACCGTGTGCAGACCTTGCACTGGGTGCTGGGGACACAGTGTAAATGAGACACGCAAATGTTTCCCTCTTCGTGGAATGGAGGTTCTAGAGGGTGAGGTGGACGCTGAACAAAATAAGTACATCATGTGGAGATTAGGAGTTGAAAAGTGCAGTGGAGGGCAATTAAGCAGGAAAGGTATATTCATTTGCTGGAGTTGCCATAACAAAGTACCACATGCAGGGTGGCTTAAACAACAGAAATTTATTTCCTCACAATTCTGAAGGCTGAAAGTCTGAGATCAAGGTCTTAGCAGGGTTGGTTTCTTCTGAGGCCTCTCCTTGGCTTATAGATGGCTGGCTTCTCCCTGTGTCTTCACATGGTCTCCCCTCTGGGTGTGTCTGTGTCCTAATTTCCTCTTCATTTTACCTTAATTACCTCTTTTTTTTTTTTTTTTTTTTCTTTTTTCCCCCAAATGGTAGGAGAACTTTATTTTTTTTTAAAAAGTCCTCTTTTTAACCTGGCCCCTTCCCCCACCACTAAAAAGCAGGTTTATTGCTGAAAAAGAATCCATTTATTTGAGCATACTCTTTTCAATTTCTTCCACTGTCGTAACACCATTCTGTATTTCTCACTGCCAGTCTTCTCTTTAAACACTTTTTTTTTTCCAGGAGAATCTGCATCACTGTCTCTGTTTCTGCTTCTTTATCCTCTCCCATTAGAAGATCCAACCTATCTCCCACTTTCACCATGCTGCTTTTCTTCCATAATTTCCCCCCATTTAGCCTGAGTTCACCTTTGTGGGGTTTACTTTATTTCTTCTGATATCTAGGCCTAGCTTCTGAATAACATCATACCGAAAAGACTGAGCTACTTTTGTTCAGGTCTTTATAATCTTTGACCCCAGTGGGGTCGTCCTCAGGCTTCTCTTCCTGCTCACCCATTATGGTCACTCTTTTCATCAGAGTCCCCTCCATCTTCTATGTTTTGAAGAGTCTTTTTAGTGGATTTCTTAGAGCTTATATGACTTTTGAGTCTTACGGAAAACTGGAAAATATATTCTGGAGATATTAAAAGCCTTGGGAGTCTCAGTGAGACAATGTTACACAAAAGTGTTTTATGGGAATTCCCTGGCAGTCCAGCGATTAGGACTCTGTGCTTCCACTGCAACCAGTTCAATCCCCGTTCGGGGAACTAAGATCCTGCAAGCTGTGCAGTACGGCCAAAAAAACAAAAATGTTTTATAATGTGACGCATTTAACTTGGTACTAGAAAAACAAAAGTATTGATTCCAGGAAGCACAGTGTTCGTGTGAAGTTGTCTCTGCAGAGTCCAATCCAGGCATCTGACTTTCTTTAAACACTGCTGGGCAATCTGACACTAGCCATAGCCATGGTGCAAATGACCTTCCCGGGTCCTCAAGGTCAAGGGAAACTGGACACCAGCATCCTTGAGCTCCCGATCTGCGCCTGCTGCCAGCAGGAACAGCCAGGCCCAGGGGCAGACAGCCTCAGCCCACCGGGCTCCCACGGACCCTACAGCCCCCGGGGGTCCACAGGGCATCCCAAGCTGGCCAGACCCAGGCAGGATGCAATAGACTCAGAGGGAGACCTGGCAGGAGTGTAGGTAAGGAAGAGGAGCCTTAATTATGTCTTTAAAAGACCCTCTCTCCAAATACAGTCACATGCTACTGTGGGTTAGAAGTTCAACATATGAATTTGGGGGCAGGAGATGCAATTCTGCTCACGGCAGAGGATGACAGGAAGTGATGGGTTGGGCCGGTTATTGTATTAAATAGGGGGTCCGAGGTGGCCTCACTGAGGAGGTGACATCTGAGCAGAGGCCTGAAGGGGGTGACGCAGTAGTTCTGCTGGGTATCTGAGAGAAGAGTGTTCCAGGCAGAGAGAACAGAACATGCAAAGGTCCTGAGGCACGGCTGTGTGTGACTTGCTCAAGGAACAACGAAGGGGCCTGGGTAGCTGTGAGTGAGGACAGTAGAGGAGATGAGGGCGGGGAGGTGACAGGGCAAATCACTCAGGACCTTGGTTCTTCTAGGAGTGAGATGGCCCATGGCTTTCAGATCCACAGCTCACGCAACAGCATATTTTTAACCTCAGACTGATTTTTTCCACCTATCAGCCCCCACCACTAGCCTCCCAGTGTCTGTCCAAGAAAAGTAAACCCACTGGAAGGCCGGCATGAATGAAGTAGAATTAGGAGCCTAAATCTCATGCACAAATAGTGCAAGAGTCACCGCAACACCCAGAGGTGTAAGGAGATGGGTGCAAAGAACCAGTTGTGGGAATAGAGGCTAATCTCCCTCCTATTTCCTCTTGCTCTGCTTAAAGCCTTCAAAGAAATGAGAGCTCCCCCAGCCTCTCCTAAGAAGACCAACTCATCATCTCTGATGATTCAGCTTCCTCTCATCATTCAGGCTATGGTCAGATGCAGGCTGACCCCATCACAGCTTCCAATGAGGTCTTCCTCATGGGGCTTTATCTCAGGATGTTGGTGCCATACGTACAAGGATCTTGACCTGTCTTGTTTGCCATTGGGTCCCTGACACCTTAAATATTTCTTACCTGAATGAATGAATGAATGGTCTTAGGGATGCGTCTACCCAAGAAAACATCATCAAGAACCTAGAAAACTGCTGCCGGGGCTCCAAGACTTCTCCTAAGTAAGGAAGGGATGAAGTGTGGTGGGAAAGAAGGCTGATTCCAGAGCCAGGTCCAACCCCAGCACACAATCAACTAGCTGTGTGGTCCCCAGCATTACTTAATCCTCTGAGTCTCTGTTTTCTCCTGCACAAGGTGGGGATAATCATAAGTAGTACAGAGAGCCATTGTGAGGGGTCAGTGGGTTAACCCATGGGAAGGCAGTGCCCTGAGTGCAGCACCAGGCCATGGAAAGCACTTGGTCAACATTGGCTCTCAGGTGAATATTGTGGCAGGTGGGTGGAGCCTGGAAGCTGGGGGAGGGCGGGGAACAGCTGCTCAAGCAACACCATCAAGTGTGTTCTGCAGAGCCCTCACAGGTGCTTTTAACAACAGAGCCCCACCTGTCCTGTGTGTACACACAAGAAACAAACACATCCCCAGCCAGCGGGCGCTTCCAGCCAGGTGTCCTTCCCTGGCACCTGCGGGGGCCCGTGACGAGTTGTGCTGTTCCCTCTCTCTGTTTGTCCAACCACAGTGCAGAGAAAATGGCAAAGCGTGTGGGGTTTGCTTCCCCTAGAAGCAGCCAGGTTCCACGAATAGACGGTTCAAAGAGATGACAATGAGGGAAAAGCAAATAGAAGAAAAGAAGCGGCATTAAGCCTGAGGCCACCAAAAAACCTTACTGTTAATGTAATCAGAATAGAACTTCCCTGAAATATCAGGTATCGCGTGTGTCTGCTTCCCCGAATCCAAACTGAAACCACACTTGAGAGGGGGGGTTGACCCCCATTGCCAAGCCTGGACCAGCTTGAGTTGCCATAGCAACCAGATGGTACCTGGAGATGCTCCTGATTGAAACAGGCTGGTCCAGGAGCTACTGGGGGAAAAGCAGGGAGGGAGGGACAGCAGGGAAGTCTGGGGGCCTTCTGTGTACCACCCCCACATGGACAGGGACATTTACACAGCTGGGCTGGGCACCAGGCTTCACCACCCACAGGCAAAACTACTAAAAATTAGTAAAAGATATGGCACCTAAAAGTAGAGGACTTATGGTTACCAAAGAGGAAAGATAGTGGGGAGGGATAGGATTCCAAATTAGGATTTTGGGAGTAACAGACACACACTGCTAAATATAAGAAAGATAAACAACAAGGACCTACTGTATAGCACAGGGGACTATTCTCAATATTCTGTAATAATCTATATGGGAAAAGAATCTGAAAAGGAATATATATGTGTATATATATGGCACTTTTCTGTATACCTGAAACTAATATAACATTGTAAATCAACTATACTTCAATAAAAAAATTAATTAAGGGAATTCCCTGGCAGTCCAGTGGTTAGGACTCACCCCTCTCACTGCTGAGAGCCCGGATTTGATCCCTGGTTGGGGAGCTATCAATAAGGTCCCACAAGCCACACAGCACAGCCAAACAAATAAATAAAAATAAAGTGTGATTTAAAATTTTTTAATGCAAAAATAAAATAAAATTAAAATAAAAGTAGAGGAAAAATATTCTCTAAAACTTCACAGGCTCCTTAAACACATTAGAGAGGGTGGGAACTCAAAAATGCCCCACGAGTTCCTTCATTCAGGAAACAAAAATAAGACCAGGCAGAGCCTGGAATGTAACCCTACAAGGCTTCAATTTATTCACTGGTGTGGGAGGATGTCTTTTTTCTCCATTTGGGAGGAAAATTTTAAAACTAAAAATAGCCAGTAATTTCACTCCTAAGTGCATCTAGCCACTGAAAGTCATGTTCATAAAGCTCTATTCATAGTAGCTTAAAACTGGAAACAACCCAAAGGTCCAACAACAAGAAAATAGTAAAATAGGGTGTGATGCATCCATCAAATAGAATACTACACAGCAATGAAAAAGATATGCCACAGGCAGTGTGGATGAATCTCACAGACGGACACAGAGCAGGACCCACTGTGTGATTCCACTGATATGACATTCAAAACCAGGTAAAACTAATCTATGGTGATGAGAGTCAGAAAACTGTTGACCTTTGGGGTGGAAGGGGTGTTGGGCTAAAACAACAAGGGAGCCTACTGGTAGGACTGCCAGATAAAACACAGGATGTCTAGCTATATGAGATATACTTATGATAAAAATCTATTCATTGCTTATCTGAAATTCAAATTTAATTAGCGGTCTCCTATATTTTTTTAATTTGCTTAACCTGACAACCCACTGAGGGGATGGAAATTCCTTAAACCTTTACCTGGGTGGTGGTGGGGAAACAGTATACAGACGTGTGTAAAAATTCATTTGTGCAGTTTTCTACATATTTGTTACATCATTACGAATATATTTTTTTTCTTTTTTTTTTCTTTTTTTAAGGTTCGTGGGCCTCTCACTGTTGTGGCCTTTCCCGTTGTGGAGCACAGGCTCTGGACACACAGGCTCAGTGGCCATGGCTCATGGGCCCAGCCGCTTCGCGGCATGTGGGATCTTCCCGGACCAGGGCACGAACCCGTGTCCCCTGCATCGGCAGGCGGACTCTCAACCACTGTGCCACCAGGGAAGCCCCCGAATATTTTTAAAGCTAAAATAATCATACTAAATTCATTAAGGAAATTAGATATGCCCTTCCTCCTTACAATCAAGCTTTGAATTGGGCAGAAAAAGGGATATAAGCCAGATATCCCCACCCAAACACAAGTCCCAGAGGAAGTGGGAAATCTACTCCCTCGTGTTACAGATAACACTGAGGTTCAGAGAGGTGTGATGGCTCACTCAAGGTCAATCAGCCTGGAGCAGACAGGTCAGGAATGTAGATCCAGGTTTCCTGGGACTCCCAAGGCCTCTCTCTGAGGTCCAACCCAGAGTCTGACACTGAGCTTTTTCCTTGCCAGGCTCACTTCTCCCAAAACATAAACAATCTGGGGTAGGAAGGATTTTGTCCCCCATGATCTTGGCACATGAGTATGTTACATAACATGGCAAAAGAAAGTGGAACTAGGTTACATGCTTTAAAATAGAGAGAGTATCCTGGGTTATCCCTATGGGCCCAAGGTCATCACAGAGGCCTTTAAAAGTAGAAGAGGGAGGCAGAAGAATAGGTCAGAGATGCTATGGAAGATGAGGCAGGAGAGATAAGAAGCATGAGAGGGACTTGACCCATGGTCATCTGTTCTGAGATGAAGGAGCCACAAACCAAGGAATGCTGGTGGCCTCTAGAAGCTGAGAACAACCTCCGGCTTCCAGCCAACAAGGAAACAGGACCCCAGTCCTGCAACAGCTTAATACCAACTTCTGCCAACAGCCTGAAAGAACAAGCAAACGGATGTCGAGAAAGGCACACAGCCCACCAACACCTTGATTGCAGCCCTGCCAAGCCTATCAGACTTCCAACCCATGGAATCTGTGGGATCATAAATGTATGCTGTTGGTAAGCTACAAATTTTGTGGTAATTTGATATGGCAGCACAAAAAAACGAATACATAATCCCAATCATGTAGAATAATTTTTTACAAGAATTTGTAAAAGCTGTGAGATTATTTATATGTATCCATATATACAGGTATCTATATAGATGCATATATGTACATAAACATATATACATTAAAGTCTGTGACTTTTTTGCACTTAATAATATATCTTAAGTGACATTCCGCACCAGTTCCTATAGGGTTTCCTAATGACTCCATAGAATTTATTTAGTGTGGACATCTGGCTCTTTTTCATTTTTTGCTGTTCCTCAAAAATGTTGTAGCCATCATTTTGTACATAAGTTCCCATGAAGCTGCTACAAGTTTTTCTGTAGGATGAATTCTAGAAGTGTCCTTGCTATCAATATTTTAAAGATTATGTATGTTTTAAAATTTGACAGATACTGCCACCAAAATGAAGGCAACACCCTGGGGAATAGACAGTGATCAGGGACTAAACTTCCAGCTCCTCTTGAATTGGTATGGCCATGTGACTCATTTTTACCCATGGAATGTGAGCAGAAGTGTAGAGTATCACCCTGGGCCAAAGATTTAAGAAGCAGGTATGCCCTCAATAAGTTCCCTTTCTCCTCTCCTGGCTAGATATGGAAGACACTAAGGGCCCCCTGTGTGGTGGAGCCATGAAAGCATGGTGGCCTGGGTCCCTGAGTCACTGTGTGGAGGAGGAGAGCCATCTGCTGAATAGGAACACCCTCCCAGGGCAATCAGGTGAGTTAGAAACAAACTTCTAATGTGTTTAACTTTTTATCCAACTGGGAACCTACCTGTTACAGCAGCATTCCTGACTTAGTCAGCTCGGGCTGCCATAACAAAATATCATAGACTGAGTGGCTTAAATAGCAAACATTTACTTTCTCACAGTTCAGAAAGCTGGAAGCCCAAGACCAGGTCAGTTCCTGGGGAGGGCTCTCCTCCTGGTTTTTAGATGACCGCCTTCTCTCTGTGTCCTCACATGGAGGAGAAAGAGAGAGAGAATGAGTTCTCTAGTATCTCTTCTTATAAGGGCACTAATCCAATCATGAGGGCCCCAACCTCATGACCTTGTTTAAACCTAATTACCTCCCATCTCAAAATACCATCCCATTGGGGGTTAGAGCTTCAACATACGAATTTAGGGGGACATCAGTAAGTCCATAGCCTTTCCCTAACTAATGTACTACTTGATGGAAGCAACACTGGTTTCATTCAATGTTTTCCTTGCGCTCTGAAATCTTTGCATTCAAGGGGAATCTACACAGGTGTGGCATCCTGTTGAGAACACCAAAGCACGCATTAAAAAGAGAGCTAATCATGCAGCTCAATATCAAAAAAACAAACAACTCAATCCAAAAATGGGTGGAAGACCTAAATAGACAATCCTCCAAAGAAGACATACAGATTGCCAACAAACACATGAAAAGATGCTCAACATCACTAATCATTAGAGAAATGCAAATCAAAACCACAATGAGATACCACTTCACATTGGTCAGAATGGCCATCACCAAAAAGTCTACAAACAGTAAATGCTGGAGAGGGTGTGGAGAAAAGGGAACCCTCTTGCACTCTTGGTGGGAATGTAAATTGACACAGCCACTATGGAGAACAGTATGGAGGTTCCTTAAAAAACTAAAAATAGAACTACCATATGACCCAGCAAACAAACCCACTACTGGGCATATACCCTGAGAAAACCATAATTCAAAAAGAGGCATGTACCACAGTGTTCATTGCAGCACTATTTACAATAGCCAGGACATGGGAGTAACCTAAGTGTCCATCATCGGATGAATGGATAAGGAAGATGTGGCACATATGTATAATGGAATATTACTCAGCCATTAAAAGAAGTGAAACTGAGTTTTTTGTAGTGAGGTGGATGGACCTAGAGTCTGTCATACAGAGTGAAGTAAGTCAGAAAGAAAAAAACAAATACCGTATGCTAACACATATACATGGAATCTAAAAATAATGGTTCTGATGATCTGAGGGGCAGGACAGGAATAAAGACGCAGACGTAGAGAATGGAGTTGAGGACACAGGGAGGGGGAAGGGTAAGCTGGGACTAAGCGAGAGAGTAGCATTGACATATATACACTACTAACTGTAAAATAGATAGCTAGTGGGAAGCAGCCGCATAAGCACAGGGAGATCAGCTCGGTGCTTTGTGACCACCTAGAGGGGTGGGATAGGGAGAGTGGGAGGGAGGCACAAGAGGGAGGGGATATGGGGATATATGTACGCGTATAGCTGATTCACTTTGTTATACAGCAGAAAGTAACACACCATTGTAAAGCAATTATATTCCAATAAAGTTTTTTTTTTTAAAAAAAGAGCTAATTATAGTATCTCTGCAAGAAATCATTTCCTCTCACCTCTTTCCTCTTGTTCTCTCACTCAGCGTTCATTCTCTTTCTTCTACTTGTTGTTTGAGCTTCTGTTAGGCAGTTTCATTCCTTCCAATCTTGCTCTGTGTGCTAAGATCTGTCAATAAGCCATCTTAATCTAGCCCCAGACAAAACAAGGGTTGCTAAGACCCACGGAAAGAAATGGTATCCCCTCCTGAGTTCTAGGCTGAAGAGTGTGAAATTCAACAGACCGTGGATTCTAACAACCAAGGTGAAGCTAATCCAAATGTCATTTTTAACTGACCTTCAAATGCATTCGTCACTTTCCAGATGTTTTATTTGGCTGATAGTAAAAGTGATTTCCGGACCCTGAACAAACAATCTCCAGAGCAGGTAGCCAGGTAAGGAGCAAGTGTTAAGACTCTACCTAGAAGTAAAAACTTTTAACAGGAAGCAATAAAAACAAAAATCAACAAGTGGGACTGCATCAAACTAAAAAGCTTCTGTACAGCAAAAGGAACCATCAGCAACACAAAAAGGCAATCTACAGAATGGGAAAGGATATTTGCAAACTATATATGGGATAAGGGGTTGGTATCCAAAATCTATAAAGAACTCATACAACTCAGTAGCAAGACAAACAAAAAAATTGATTAAAAAATCGGCAGAGGAACTAAATAGACATTTTTTTCCAGAGAAGACATCCAAATGGCCAACAGTCACATGAAAATGTGCTCAACATCACTAATCATCAGGGAGATGCAAATCAAAACCACAGTGAGGTATCACTTCACACCTTTAGAATGACTATCATCAAAAAGACAAGAGATGACATATGCTCACAAGGATATGGAGAAAAGGGAACCCTCATGCACTGTTGGTGGGAGTGTTGACTGGTAACAGGGGAACAATCCAAATGTACATTGATGGATGAATGGATAAACAAAATGTCCAATGGGATATTATTTGGCCTTGAAAAGGAAGGAAATCCAGACACGTACTACCACATGGACGCACCTTGAGGACATTATGCTCAGTGAAGGAGGCCAGTCACAAAAGGACAAGTACTGTTTGATTCCACTTATATGAGGTCAAATTATAGAGGCAGAAAGTAAAATGCTGGGTGCCAGGGGCTGGGAGAAGGGGAAATGGGAGTTAGTGTTTAACGGGGACAGAGTTTCAGTTTGGGAAGATGAAAAGAGTTCTGGAGATGGATAGTGGTGATGCAGAACATTATGAAAGTACACAATACCACTGAAGAATTGTTAAAATGGTAAATGTTATGTTATGTCTGTTTTACCAAAAAAAAAGTGTAGAAAAACTCTTAACAGGGGCTTCCCTGGTGGCACAGTGGTTAAGAATCTGCCTGCCAATACAGGGGACATGGGTCCGAGGCCTGGTCCCGGAAGATCCCACATGCCGTGGAGCAACTAAGCCCATGCACCACAACTACTGAGCCCGTGTGCCACAACTACTGAAGCCCACGTGCCTAGAGCCTGTGCTCCACAGCAAGAGAAGCCACTGGAATGAGAAGCCTGCACACCACGACGAAGAGTAGCCCCCGCTCGCCGCAACCAGAGAAAGCCCACGCACAGCAACGAAGACCCAACTCAGCCAAAAATAAAATAAATTAAAGCAAAACAAAAAACAAAAAAACTCTTAACAGGTGATCCAAAAACATCCACCCATCTTCTTTTTTTTTTGGCCGTGCCACGTGGCTTGTGGGAGTTTAGTTCCCCAGCCAGGGATTGAACCCAACAGTGAGAGCGCAGATTCCTAACCGCTGGACTGCCAGGGAATTCCTGATCTTTTTTTTTTTTTTTAATTTATTTTGGCCGCGCTGTGCAGTATGCGGGATCTTAGTTCCCTGACCAGGGATCGAACCCGTGCCCCCTGCAGTGGAAGCTCGAAGTCCTAACCACTGGACCGCCAGAGAATTCCACCCCCCATCTTCTTGAAGGTACTTAAATATTCAGTTACCCCAGAATTTCAGCTTTCTTGCCTCCCAGCATCAAATACCCACTTATTGAGGGCACCAATAAGTAGATCTAAACACAGACCAGAGCTCTCATGCTGATTCAGACAACCCAAAGCCACCCCATCTCAGGCAGTGTGAATTCACCCCATACCCCACCTTTGCAAAGAGAAGCTAAGAGCAAGGTGAAATGAAAAAGCCAGAACCAACAAGAGCTCTCATCGCTTGGGGCCAAACTCCAGAATTGCCCCACATACATGAGAACAGAGCTGAATAAAATGCCAGGCCAGATGGCAAAGGCTGAAAGCTAGGCTGAGACCAGCACGCCAACATAGCTGTGAATACGGCTGCAAAGGTCCACCCCCTGGTGAGAAGAAACCATGTCACAGCTGGTCTCATGTTTCACCCTCTCGTTCAATTGCCCATCACAGCACAGGGATACACACACTCCCTCCCACCAGGATGAACAGATCCCCTGGAATCGCCAGATGATTTTCACGGCTTCAGGACACTGACTGGGATTTAGGAAGGAGAAAGGATGGGAGACCTCCAGGGCTTAAGCTGGTGGGCAGGATCCATGCGAGCCACTGAATCTCAAGCTGAATCCTTCTCCCAACTTCAGTTTCATGGCTCTATTACCCTCCCCATCACTCATTCATTCATTCATTCATTCAGCAATATTCACTAAGCACCTACTGTGTGTCCGGCAGTGTTGTAGACACTGGGGACCCAGCAGTGAACAAAACAGACATGGTCCCTGCCCTCATGAAACTCACATTCTAGTGGGGGAGACAGACAAGAATCAAGATAAACAAGTAAAATATGCAGATGGAGGAAAGAAAACAGGAGAGGAGGAAAAGGAAGGGGAAGGAGAATGTCATTTAGAGAAGGTGGTCAGAAAAGATCCTAGAGAGAAAGAAGCATTTGAGTAGGAGGTGAGGGAGGAGCCATGAGGGTGGCTGGGGGAAGAGTGGTCTAGACAGAGGCAACAGCCCGTGCAAAGGCCCTGTGGCTGGAATGTGCCTGGTGTGTTCAAGGAAGATCTAGGAGGCCTGTGTGGCTGGAGTGGAGCGAGTGAGGGGATGAATGGGGGGAGGTGACAGAGGAAGGTGAACAGGGACAGATGGTACGGAGCCTTGTGGACCACAGGGAGGACTTTGGCTTTTGCTCTGAGTAAGGTAGGAGGCATGGAACAGTCTAAGCAGAGGAGGGACTTGACCTGACTCAGGTGTTCTCAGGCATCCTCTGGAGGTCAGATTTGTAAGAAACCCAAAAAGCAGTGGAATTGATCACCCCAACCATTGTGGGACACCCTCTCTCCCTCCTTCACCCCACATTCTACTCATCATCGGGGCTGTTGATTCTACCTCATACTTCCTCTCCCACTTGCCATGGTTCAGGCCCTCATTTGCCCCACGCAGATGGACCGTAATACTTTCTTCCGTGTTCTGAGTCTCTCCTCCCTCCAATTCATCACAGACTATCAGGTCATCCGTCGGCAAATCCCAAAAGGACTCCTCACTTCCAATCCTGAACACATCCCCAACATCTGCAACTCTTTGCCTCCATCCTGAATGCCCTTCTATCTCCCTACCCCCAAAGTCCAGCTCAAAAGACGCTTCTGCTCTGAAGCCACCAAGAGAATTCGTCAGTGCCCAAACCCCTCACCTGCCCACACATGCCCATGGCTCTCTACCTCCAGCACCTGCCACTCCCTGCATGGGGCTAGTTCTGGCTGCAGGAGCAAGAGACACGCCAGAGGTGCTGGGGAGTTATTACCCTTGGAAGATTCCTCAACCAATGACTGATGGGAGTTGATAGAGAAATGCCCCCAGCTTTGCAACCAACCTGCTTGGATCCTGGATCTGCCCCCTTCTGCTGTGTGACCTTGGACAAGTCACTTCGCCTCTCTGGGCTACAGTTTCCCCATCTGTAAAATGAGGATGATGAGAGCACATATTTCATCGAGTTCTTGTGGGGATTAAATCATTTCATTTTTACATAATGTGCTTGGAACAGCATGCCACACATGGTAATTCCCTAAAGACGTGTTTGATATTATTATGACTGCGGCTACCATTATGATTCCACCCTCTTCTGAATCCTCAAAGCCTAGTACAGTGCCTGGCCAGCAAGAAGGACACAATGAACACTTATTGAAAGGTAAATCAGGGAATTCCCTGGTGGTCCAGTGCTTAGCACTCGGTGCTTTCACTGCGGTGGCCCGGGTTCAATCTCTGGTCGGGGAACTAAGATCCCGCAAGCCGCAGGGCCAAAAAAATAAAAAGGTAGATCAATTATTCCTCTTGTCCAGGGCAATATCACAATTGGACCCATGTTCTATACGCCGGACACCATTTATCATTCTTAAACTTGCTTGACTCTATTGGTGCTGGAAGGTTAAAAGGAAAAAGAAGAGACTTCCAGGAAAAAAATAATAAAACTTCTCCCAGGGGAGAGTGTTCCTCTAATGTTGCTCCCTTAAACTAAACTGTTACGCATTTGCTCTCTTCTGTGTTCTCAGGAGTGGGTGGGTAGTTTTACCTACCAGCTGCATCTTTGGAATACTTTTCCTTCAATACATGTTTGTGACTTCTTGGTATTTTGCATTAGTGGGGATTTCACAATCTCCCTCATTCATTCTGCAACTTCGGCCAGCCAGTGGCTGTGGATGGTTATAAACATATTAATACGTGAAGACATTAACTCATTACGATGCTAATTATTAGTCCTGATATGCTTCGTTTGTTCAGCAAATATTTACTGAGTACCGACTGTGTGCCACCGTGACTCAATTATTGCACATCTTGGGATCTTAAAACTCTCAAGAAACCATCTAAAAGTTGCCTCCCCTTGAGGCTGAAAGAAATTGTAGGGCTTCCCTGGTGGCGCAGTGGTTGAGAGTCCACCTGCCGCTGCAGGGGACACAGGTTCGTGCCCCGGTCCGGGAAGATCCCATATGCCGTGGAGCAGCTGGGCCCGTGAGCCATGGCTGCTGAGCCTGCGCGTCCGCAGCCTGTGCTCCACAACAGGAGAGGCCACAACAGTGAGAGGCCCACATAAAATTGTAGTGATGGTTTTTGCTGGGGGGAAGCAGCTGGATACCAAAATTGGAACCACTTTTAGAAAAGAAAAAGAAAAGTGAATAGCCCAGTCTCCAGTCCTGAAGAAAGTATTTGAAGATGAGCCTCCCTACACTTTGTTCTTGGTCACTAAGAATTAACGTGTGGATTAGTCGGGTCCAGAATATGTTTCCAATACTCATCTGACTTGCATGTTTTAGGGGAGGGATGGGTGGGACACGCAGAAGAAAGGGAAAGCTGGAGCATGAACTACAGAAGAAATCAGAAGTGAAAAGAAGCCAGACACAAAGACCACCTATTGTCTGGCTGCATTTCTATGAAATGAAGAGGGAACTCCGTAAAGACAGAAAGCAGATTGGTGGTTGCCAGTGGCTGGGGGACTGAGGAATGAGAATCACCGCTTCATCGGTAGAGGGCTTCGCTTTGGCGTGAAGAGAAAGTTCTGCAACTAGATAGAGGTGATCGTCACACAACATTATGAATATACTAAGTGCCGTTTAATTGTTCCCTTTAAAATGGTGAGAACAGTAGCCTTTATGTTGGGTGTATTTTACAATTAAAAAAGCAAAGAAATTGGATACACACCTTTGCTCTGGAGAGAAATTTAAAAGTAGTCAAGTATAGCACAGGGAACTATACAAACTATCTTGTAATAACCTATAATGGGAAAGAATCAGAAAAGAATCTGAATATATATATATATATATATATATATATATATATGAATCACTTTGCTGTATACCTAAAACTAACACAACATTGTAAATTAACTATACATCAATTTTTTTTCTTTTTTTTTCAACATCTTTATTGGAGTATAATTGCTTTACAATGGTGTGTTAGTTTCTGCTTTATAACAAAGTGAATCAGATATACATATACATATATCCCCATATCTCCTCCCTCTTGCGTCTCCCTCCCTCCCACCCTCCCTATCCTACCCCTCTAGGTGGTCACAAAGCACCGAGCTGATCTCTCTGTGCTATGCGGCTGCTTCCCACTAGTTATCGGTTTTACATTTGGTAGTGTATATATGTCACTTTGTCCCAGTTTATCCTTCCCCCTCCCAGTGTCCTCAAGTCCATTCTCTAGTAGGTCTGAATGGTTAATAAAATAAAAAATTTTTAAAACCAAATTACATTGATGAACTCTTGCAAGAACAGCAACAGCAAAAAAAAAAGTGGCCAAGATTTAGTGAGCACCTACTATGTGCCCAGCACTGAGCATCACCTGGCCTGGCCTCCCAGGACCCCTACCACTGGGATGCCATGGTTAGCCTGATCATCAGCTAGGAACACTGAAGCACAGAGGGGCTGAGTGATGCCCCTAGGGCTTCTAAGACTCTGACCAGCACTTAGCTGCCCCGGAATCCTGTTCAAATGCAGATTCTAGCTCAGGGCTGAGTGGGCCCCAAGACTCTGCATTCCCAGAGGGTGCTGGTCCAAGGTCTGCACTTTGAGAAGAAGCTCTGGAGATTCTGACCAGTGGCCCCTCCCACTCGGTTAAGTCAGGCTCACTGGCTGCCGTCAGACAGGCTTGGCCTTGCTGGAAGGGGTAGGAGAGTTTGCCGAGAGCCCTTGCCTGTCTGTCACTATGAAGACAGTGAGATTGAAAGATCCTGGAATAGAATCTTCCCTCACTTGCCCTTGGCCATTAAGGGCCCTCTGGTCCTGTAAGCTAACATTCCTAAAAGAATAATAAAATAAATAAGTCAAACCCTCTGCCGGAGCATGTGATGTCCAAGAGCTGCACTTGGCATTACTTTGCGGGTCATTTACCCAGTAATTTGTTCAAAGTCAAATGTGCCCTTTGCCTCCAGAACCCCGGTCCTGATCTTTCCCCTTACTTTGGGGGACGGGGAGGGGCAGCATTGACTTCAACCAGTCTTATCTAGAGGGAGGATGGCATTTGCCCTGAGTGACGTCTCTATGTATCTCTGCAAATCCCTGTGCCTTGGAGGAAAGCAATATCAACGGAATAGTCAGCTACTAAGATGGCTGGAGTTAGGAGACTTCCTGCAGCCTGGGCTCGGTATTGGAGGGACTAGAAGCCGAGTAGGGGATGAGGGGCCAGCGTCAGCCACAGACACCCTAGACTCCTCCTCCCCACCTTACCCCCGTCCTCTCCCCACCTAGGACTGTCCTTGAAAGAGCCCGCATGGGAAATGGCAAATATGCCCTGAAGTTGTCAACTCAGAACAGGAAACTCAGGATGGAGCCCAGATACCTAGTGGAGACCCTCAATGCACCTTCGCTTGGAGCCAAGGAGAGATGGGGCACACGGATGAGCTCTCCCTTCCTGTCCGTTTACCCTCAACAGAGATTACTGCCTCTGGGAAGGTATTCTGTCCTCCTGTTTACATTCTATTCTGGTTCCTTCTGCCAGCTCAGTCTCTCAGGAGCCCCGAAAGCAGGGGCCCCTGGAAAAGGCAGAGGAGCCCAGCCTGCGGGGCGCTTCCCCCTCTGCCCCCACCAGCCGCGGCAGCCACGTGTTCTCTGAAGCTGTCAGCGGAGAGAGCGAGAGAGGAGCGGGATTCTGTCTCTCTCACTTCTTGAGAAATGAAAGCCACCCGGAGAGTCAACTCTGTCCAAACATTTTTAAAAAGGGAGGGGTTGGTCTAGAGGGGTGTCAGTGCTGTCTCTGCTTTTCATTTGGAGCAAGGGAGGGGAGACTGTTAAATATTAAACGGAACAACTGGTTTCCTAAGACGGTGTAATTATCCTCAACCGCCATCTGCCATCTCCCTTTTTCCAACGCATTCACGCTGCATTGAGCACAGCAAACAAGGACCCTGGCTACACGGGCGTCGCAAACTTTTGTTTCGGGGACCGGCTCCCGCAAAAAAGCTGTAGGCGATAGGGGAGGGGGACGCACGCAAGATTCCAAGTTCTGTCACTTGTCCAGACTGCCTGGATCTTAAAGCAGAAAGAGACTAATGCAGACTTGAGTGATGGGGTGGAGAGGACATAAAAAAGTAGAATTAAACTTAGCTTGGAAACTATAGTCATTGGGGAAATGTCACATGTCCAGGGCAGATGGCAGAGACATCAAGTACTACAAGGGGGCTAAGGGCAGTTGAAAGAAAATGGATTTTTCATCAAGAAACAAGTATAAGCTGGAAATCAGGGGTCTTCCCCCACCAAGAGAAACTGCCCACCCCCAAAGAAAAGCTATTCATAGGAAGGGGGGGGTCATTGGGTTTCTACCTTTGCATATGCAGGTAATGTTGCAGCAAGGAAATAAAGATTAGACTGCCTGCAGGACTCTGCCCCCAGGATCTTGTATCGCTCACTCACCTGTATCGCATCGGCTCCGGGGCTCAGGCTGTGTGGTTACTGGGCAGCGCAAAGAGTCCTCCAGCTGCCCTGAAGGTCCCACCTTGTCAGCACCCAGGGCTCCAAGCCAGCTGAAGTCCACGCATCCATTGCCTGCCCAATGGAAAGGAAAAGGGGCCCCCCGAGAGGAGAGAAAGGGGGTGCCAAGAGCAGCTGTTCTTCAAGCTGAGGGCTCCCCACAAAGGCAGGCACCAAGTGGGGCTGCTGTGCCAGCTGCCAGGGGTGAAAAAGCGAAGGAGGAGGAGGTTTCCTTGATGCTGGGAGGAGACAGGGGAGAACGAGCATCACATCAGCTCCTGATCATCTCCAGCAAAGTACTGCACAGGAACCCAGCACAGGGAGACAAATCCAGCCCCCCAGTCCTCACATTGCTTCTCAGAGGAAAATAAAGGGAATTCTTACTCTCATCACTCCACGCCTTAACACTGCACCTCAACCTCCCAGCACAGGGCAGGACCCTAGTCTCTGGAAGGATGCTGTTTATCACCCACTCTACCTCCTTTCAGACCGGCTTCTCTTAAGGAGCAGAGGAAAGGTGGTAACAGGAGAGCTCTTTCTCTTCCACTTAGGGGGTTTGCGGAGGGGGGGGGGTTTGAGGAGGTGGCGTGTGTGACAGGCGTGAAGCAGTGGGAATATGGAATCACACTTATAATTTAACCATCTCCCCTCCGCCAGATTGCAACCTACATTATTGATGCCCTTACAAAAACAATGCTAACCGCCGCCCCCAAGTCTTTTCTGTTCACTCTCGAAACAGCTTCTCCTTACCACCCCACCACCTCCTCCCTTAAGGCAGAGGGGGTTGTATTATCTGAACACAAAGACAGAGAGAAGAAAATTGGAGTCTTTAGATGCAAAAAGGCAATTGATTGCAAGTTTTATAGGTTTGTCTGCTGCATGCATAGAATTAGGTTTCCAAAACTGGGGTGACCCTCTTTCTCTTTTGAAAGGGGCTCCTTTTAAAGGTGAGCAGTATGCTTTTCTTATAAGAGGCATCTAGGGCATAGAGAAGCCCCATGTTTTTCCCAAGGTGGGATCAAAGTGGGAGGATCTACCTCACAGGGGAAAGTGGCATTGTTCAGACAGTTAGGAGCAATGAAAACTGGGCTGGGTGTTAGGGGATCTTAAAGAATTAGGGCTCATTTTATAAAGCCTCTTAGTAATATTTTGATTATGTTTTTTTTTTTTTTAGTCTCTATGTGTTACAGAAGCATATTGAAGTATTTACGGGTGAGGTGATGGGTCGTTTCCAGGAAACCATCAAAACATCCATTGACTGATGAATAAATAAACAAAACGTGGTCCCTCTGTAATAGGGAAGTCACAAATCTGACTCCATATTGGGTCTGTTTCCTTTACTTTAACCTTTTATTCTATTGCTTTTGCTACAAGTTAAGAAGGTTGCCTGTAGACTGAAATATACTGGATAGCCCATTCTCAAGGCTCTGACCTTTAAAGGTATAACACTTTTCCATTAATATAGGGATAAAAAGTCGCAGAACAGAAAATATCACTTGTCTTGGAGGTTTACAGAAACATCGTGACCTGACCTACGTGGACAGATGCAAGAACAAAGGATTCTGGCACCAAGAAGTTTGTAGCAACCACCCCCTCTCCTTTCAGTATAAAAGAAGCCTGAATTCTAACTCGGAGAAGATGGTTCTTTGGGATACCATTCCGCCATCTTTTCGGTCTGCTGTCTTTCCAAATAAAGTCGCTATTCCTTGCCCCAACAACTTGTCTCTTGATTTATTGGCCTGTCGTGTGGTGAGCAGTACGAGCTTGGACTCAGTAACACCTTTGTGCAATGGAATATTACTCAGCCATTAAAAAGAAAGAAGCACTGATACATGCTACAACATGGATGAACCTTGAAAACATTATGCTGAGTGAAAGAAGCCAGCGTACACATAGGGGACATAAAAGGTCACACAGGGTATGATTACATTTATACGAAATGTCCAGCAGAGGCAAATCCAAAAAGACAGAGAGTAGACTGGTAGTTTCCAGGAGCAGGGAGATGGGGGGATGGGGGATGCCTACCTTTTGGGGCAATGGAAATGTTCTGGAGCTAGGTAGAAGATAAGTGGCATGATACTGTGAATGTATTAAATGCTCTGAATTGTTCACTTTAAAAGGGTTAATTTCATGTGATAGGAATTTCCTGCCAATTTTTTTTAATGCAACAAAAAAGGGAGACGAAAATAAACATGACAGCACAGCATCGCTAATTGAAGAAGCTGGGTGATGGGAACAAGGGGGTCCATCATATTTTTCACCATATTTTTCTCTCTGCTTTGTGTATGCTTGAAATTTTTTTTTTAAATATGGGGGTGGGGGCTTCCCTGGTGGCACAGGGAAGTCCCCTGCCAATGCAGGGGACTCGGGTTCGTGCCCCGGTCCGGGAAGATCCCATATGCCGCGGAGTGGCTGGACCTGTGAGCCATGGCCGCTGAGCCTGCGCGTCCGGAGCCTGCGCTTCACAACGGGAGAGGCCACAACAGTGAGAGGCCCACGTACCGCAAAAAAAAAATAATAATAAATATGGGGGTGGAAATGGAATAGGAAGAACTCAGCCCATGGTGGTGGGTTTGGGTCAACAGAAGTGGGGTAGAGGGGGCTTCTCTCTAGGTGAGTGCACCCTCAGTTCAGCAACTAGGTGAACCCCCTAGGCTGCAAAGCCAAAGTGTGGAGGATGGAGCTGAACACTGGGGTCCCAACGCCTTGGAGAGCAAACAGACCCCACTCCACATTATCAGCCTGCAATCTCAGACAAGCCTCAGTCTCCTCATCAATAAAATGGGGCTAATCCTTCTTACCTTGTGGGGATTTTGTGAGAATCACATGAGATTGCATTGAAAAAGAATATCTGGGGACTTCCCTGGTTATCCAGTGGTTAAGACTCCACACTCCCAATGCAGGGGGGCCAGATTCAATCCCTGGTCAGGGAACTAGATCCTGCATGCCACAACTAAAATTTCCCACATGCTGCAACTAAAAGATCCTGCACACCACAATGAAGATCCCGTGTACCACAACTAAGACCTGGCACAAATAAATAAATAAATATTTTTTTAAAAAAATATTTGCTTCTGTGTGTACTAAAACCTTCTCTGGAAAGGTGCTAGAGAACTAATCGCAGGAGCTCTCTCTGGGGGTGGGGATCCCACCTGAAGGGACAGGGATGGAGGGGCTTTTCCTGCTTTTTTATATTTAGCAGATTTTGCACCATGTGGGTATAATAAAGATTAAAACACTAAATGAAAAAGTGTGATTGTGTATGTCAAGCGCTGGCTCACTTTTTCTGTCAAGGGCCAGGTAATAAACATCATAGGCTTTGCAAGTCATATGGTCTGTATAACATCCAATCAGTTCTGCCCCCACAGAAGCGCCATAGACAAAGTGTAAATGAATGGGTGTGGCTGTGTGCCAATAAAACTTTATTTATAAAAACTCATTACAGAAGCTGGCAGAAGAGTAAGACGTGGAGATCACCTTCCTCCCCACAAATACATCAGAAATACATCTACATGTGGAACAACTCCTACAGAACACCTACCCAACTCTGGCAGAAGACCTCAGACCTCCCAAAAGGCAAGAAAGTCCCCCACGTACCTGGGTAGGGCAAAAGAAAAAATCAAAAACAGAGACAAAAGAATCGGGACGGGACCTGCACCTCTGGGAGGGAGCTGTGAATGAGGAAAGGTTTCCACACACTAGGAAGTCCCTTCACTGGCGGAGACTGGGGTTGGGCAGGGGGGAAGCTTCGGAGCCACGGAGTAGAACGCAGCAACAGGGGTGCGGAGGGCAAAGCAGAGAGATTTCCGCACAGAGGATCGGTGCCGACCAGCACTCACCAGCCCGAGAGGCTTGTCTGCTCACCCGCCGGGGCGGGCGGGGTCTGGGAGCTGAGGCTCGGGCTTCGGAGGTCAGATCCCAGGGAGAGGACTGGGGTCGGCGGCGTGAACACAGCCTGAAGGGGGCTAGTGCACCACAGCTAGCTGGGAGGGAGTCCGGGAAAAAGTCTGGACCTGCCGAAGAGACAAGAGATTGTTTCTTCCCTCTTTGTTTCCTGGTGCGCGAGGAGAGGGCATTCAGAGCAACGCTTAAAGGAGGTCCAGAGATGGGCGCGAGCCGCGGCTGAAAGCGCGGACCCCAGAGACGGGCACGAGACGCTAAGGCTGCTGCTGCCGCCACCAAGAAGCCTGTGTGCGAGCACAGATCACTATCCACACCCCACTTCCAGGGAGCCTGTGCAGCCCGCCACTGCCAGGGTCCCCAGATCCAGGGACTACTTCCCCGGGAGAACGCACGGCGCGCCTCAGGCTGGTGCAACGTCACGCCGGCCTCTGCCGCCCCAGGCTCGCCCCGCAATCCGTACCACTCCCTCCCCGTGGCCTGAGTGAGCCAGAACCCCTGAATCAGCTGTCTCTCAAACCCCGTCCTGCCTGAGCGAAGAACAGACGCCCTCAGGCGAACTACATGCAGAGGCGGGGCCAAATCCAAAGCTGAACCCCAGGACCTGTGCGAACAGAGAAAGGGAAATTTCTCCCAGCAGCCTCAGGAGCAGCGGATTAAATCTCCACAATCAACTCGATGTACCCTGCATCTGTGGAATACCTGAATACACAACGAATCATCCAAATTGAGGAGGTGGACTTGGGGAGCAAAGATATATATTTTTTTCCCTTTTTCTCTTTTAGTGAGTGTGTATGTGTATGCTTCTGTGTGTGATTTTGTCTGTATAGCTGTGCTTTTACCACTTGTCCTAAGGTTCTGTCTGTCTGTTGTTGTTGTTTTTTTAGTACAGTTTTTAGCGCTTCTTATCATTGGTGGATTTATTTTTTGGTTTGGTTGCTCTCTTCTTTCTTTCTTTCTTATTTTTTATTACTTTTAAAATATTTTTAATAATTATTTTTTATTTTGATAACTTTATTTAATCTTATTTTATTTCATTTTATTTTATCTTATTTTATTTTATTTTACTTTATCTCCTTCTTTCTTTCTTTCTTTTTCTCTCCCTTTTATTCTGAGCTGTGTGGATGACAGGCTCTTGGTGCTCCAGCCAGGCATCAGGGCTGTGCCTCTGAGGTGGGAGAGCCAAGTTCAGGACATTGGTCCACCAGAGACCCCCCAGCTCCATGTAATATCAAATGGCAAAAATCTCCCAGAAATCTCCATCTCAACGCCAAGACCCAGCCCCACTCAATGACCAGCAAGCTACAGTGCTGGACACCCTATGCCAAACAACTAGCAAGACAAGAACACAGACCCACCCATTTGCAGAGAGGCTGCCTAAAATCATAATAAGGTCACAGACACCCCAAAACACACCACCAGGTGTGGACCTGCCCACCAGGAAGACAAGATCCAGCTTCATCCACCAGAACACAGGAACTAGTCCCCTCCACCAGGAAGCCTACACAACCCACTGAACCAACCTTAGCCACTGGGAGAAGACACCAAAAACAACAGGAACTACAAACATGCAGCCTGTGAAAGGGAGTCCCCAAACACAGTAAATTAAGCAAAATGAGAAGACAGAGAAATACACAGCAGATGAAGGAGCAAGGTAAAAACCCAGCAGACCTAAAAATGAAGAGGAAATAGGCAGTCTACCTGAAAAGGAATTCAGAGTAATGATAGTAAAGATGATCCTAAATCTTGGAAATAGAGTGGAGAAAATACAAGAAACGTTTAACAAGGACCTAGAAGAACTAAAGAGCAAACAAACAGTGATGAACAATAGAATAAATGAAATTAAAAATTCTCTAGAAGGAATCAATAACAGAATAACAGGGGCAGAAGAATGGATAAGTGACCTGGAAGATAAAATAGTGGAAATAACTACTGCAGAGCAGAATAAAGAAAAAAGAATGAAATGAATTGAGGACAGTCTCAGAGACCTCTGGGACAACATAAAATGCAGCAACATTCAAATTATAAGGGTCTCAGAAGAAGAAGAGAAAAAGAAAGGGACAGAAAATATTTGAAGAGATTATAGTTGAAAACTTCCCCAACATGGGAAAGGAAATAGTTAATCAAGTCCAGGAAGCACAGAGAGTCCCATACAGGATAAATCCAAGGAGAAACACACCAAGACACATATTAATCAAACTCTCAAAATTAAATACAAAGAAAAAATATTAAAAGCAGCAAGGGAAAAACAACAAATAACATACAAGGGAATCCCCATAAGGTAAACAGCTGATCTTTCAGCAGAAACTCTGCAAGCTAGAAGGGAGTGGCAGGATATATCTAAAGTGATGAAAGGGAAAAATCTACAACCAACATTACTCTACCCAACTAGGATCTCATTCAGATTTGAAGGAGAAATTAAAACCTTTGCAGACAAGCAAAGGCTAAGAGAATTCAGCACCACCAAACAAGCTTTACAACAAATGCTAAAAGAACTTCTCTAGGCAGGAAATACAAGGGAAGGAAAAGACCTACAATAACAAAGCCAAAACAATTAAGAAAATGGTAATAGGAATATAAATATCGATAACTACCATAAATGTAAATGGATTAAATGCTCCAACCAAAAGACATAGACTGGCTGAATGGATACAAAAACAAGACCCATATATATGCTGTTTACAAGAGATCCACTTCAGACCTAGGGACACATACAGACGGAAAGTGAGGGGATGGAAAAAGATATTCCATGCAAATGGAAATCAAAAGAAAGCTGGAGTAGCAATTCTCATATCACACAAAACAGACGTTAAAACAAAGACTAGGGGGGCGGTGGAAAGATGGCGGAGGAGTAAGACGCGGAGATCACCTTCCTCCCCACAAATACACCAGAAATACATCTACATGTGGAACAACTCCTACAGAACACCTACTGAATGCTGGCAGAAGACCTCAGACCTCCCAAAAGGCAAGAAACTCCCCACGTATCTGGGTAGGGCAAAAGAAAAAATTAATTAAAAACAGAGACAATAGAATAGGGACGGCACCTGCACCAGTGGGAGGGAGCTGTGAAGGAGGAAAGGTCTCCACACACTAGGAAGCCCCTTCGTGGGCAGAGATTGCGGGAGGCGGAGCGGAGAGCTTCGGAGCCGCGCAGGAGAGCGCAGCAACAGGTGTGCGGAGGGCAAAGTGGAGAGATTCCCGCATAGAGGATCGGTGCCGACCGGCACTCACCAGCCCGAGAGGCTTGTGTGCTCACCCGCCGAGGCGGGCGGGGCTGCGAGCTGAGGCTCGGTTTCGGTTTCGGTCGGAGCTCAGGGAGAGGACTGGGGTTGGCGACTTGAACATAGCCCGAAGGGGTTAGTGCGCCATGGCTAGCCGGGAGGGAGTACGGGGAAAAGGCTGCACCTGCTGAGGAGGCAAGAAACTTTTTCTTGCCTCTGTGTTTCCTGGTGCGCGAGGAGAGGGGTTTTAAGAGCGCTGCCTAAAGGAACTCCAGAAACGGGCGCGAGCC
>NW_006796961.1:956531-958075 GCF_000442215.2 Lipotes vexillifer | reverse complement strand
GGCTGCTGCTGCCGCCACCAAGGGGCCTGTGTGTGAGCACAGGTCACTATCCCCACCCCTCTTCCGGGGAGCCTGTGCAGCCCGCCACTGCCAGGTTCTCGGGATCCAGGGACAATTTCTCAGGGAGAACTCGCGGCGGGCCTCAGGCTGCTGCAACGTCACGCCGACTTCTGCCGCCGCAGGCCCGCCCCGCACTCCGTGCCCCTCCCTGCCCCCGGCCTGAGTGCGCCAGAGCCCCCGAGTCAGCGGCTCCTTTAACCCCGTCCTGTCTGAGCAAAAAACAGACGCCCTCCAGCGACCTACACGCAGAGGCAGGGCCAAATCGAAAGCTGAGCCCCTGTGAGCTGTGAGAACAAAGAAGAAAAAGGGAAATCTCTCCCAGCAGCCTCAGAAACAGCGGATTAAAGCTACACAATCAATTTGATGTACCCTGCCTCTGTGGAATACATGAATAGACAGCGAATCATCCCAAATTGAGGAGGCGGACTTCTAGAGCAAGATCTATGATTTTTTCCCCTTTTCCTCTTTTTGTGAATGTGTATGTGTATGCTTCTGTGTGAGATCTTGTCTGTATAGGTTTGCTTCCACCATTTGTCCCAGCGTTCTATCCGACCATTTTTTTTTTCTTAATAATTAATTTTAATTTAAAGAACTCTATTATACTTTACCTTCTTTCTATCTTTCCTTCCTTCCTTCCCTTTTTGAGACAACGAATCGTCCCAAATTGAGGAGGTGGACTTGGAGAGCAAGTTTTATGATTTTTTCCACTTTACCTCTTTTTGTGAGGGTATATGTGTATGCTTCTATGTAAGATTTTGTCTCTATAACTTTGCTTCCACCATTTGTCCTAAGGTTCTATCCTTCCCTTTTTTTTTTCCTCTAAATAATTATTTTTTTAATTCAATAACTTTATTATACTTTATTTTATTTTACTGTATCTTCTTTCTTTCTGTATTTTTTCCTTCCTTCCCTCATTCCTTCCTTCCTTCCCTCCTCCCTCCCTCCCTCCTTTCTTTCCTTCTTGCCTTCTTCCTTTCTTTTCTTCTTTCTTTCTTTCTTCCTTCCCTCCTTCCTTCCTTCCCTCCTCTCTTTCTTTCTTTCTTTCTTTCTTTCCTATTTCCTCCTACTTATACTAATTCTCTCTACTTTCTCTCCCTTTTATTCTGAGCCGAGTGGATGAAAGGCTCTTGCTGCTCCAGCCAGGAGTCAGGACTCTGCCTCTGAGGTGGGAGAGCCAACTTCAGAACACTCGTCAAGAAGAGACCTCCCAGCCCCACATAATATCAAACGGCGAAAATCTCCCAGAGATCTCCATCTCAACACCAGCACCCAGCTTCGCTCAACGACCAGCAAGCTACAGTGCTGGACAACCTATGCCAACCATATAGCAAAACAGGAACACAACCCCACCCACTAGCAGAGAGGCTGCCTAAAATCATAATAAGTCCACAGACACCCCAAAACACACCACCAGACGTGGACCTGCCCACTAGAGAGACAAGATCTAGGCTCATTCATACACCACAACACAGGCACTAGTCCCC
>NW_006796961.1:936536-955329 GCF_000442215.2 Lipotes vexillifer | reverse complement strand
AGCACAGGTCACTGCCCCCACCCCTCTTCCGGGGAGCCTGTGCAGCCCGCCACTGCCAGGTTCCCGGGATCCAGGGACAATTTCTCAGGGAGAACACACGGCGGGCCTCAGGCTGGGGCAACGTCACGCCGACTTCTGCCGCCGCAGGACCGCTCCGCACTCCGTGCCCCTCCCTGCCCCCGGCCTGAGAGCGCCAGAGCCCCCGAGTCAGCGGCTCCTTTAACGCCGTCCTGTCTGAGCAAAAAGCAGACGCCCTCCAGCGACCTACACGCAGAGGCAGGGCCAAGTCGAAAGCTGAGCCCCTGTGAGCTGTGAGAACAAAGAAGAAAAAGGGAAATCTCTCCCAGCAGCCTCAGAAACAGCGGATTAAAGCTACACAATCAATTTGATGTACCCTGCCTCTGTGGAATACATGAATAGACAGCGAATCATCCCAAATTGAGGAGGCGGACTTCTAGAGCAAGATCTATGATTTTTTCCCCTTTTCCTCTTTTTGTGAATGTGTATGTGTATGCTTCTGTGTGAGATCTTGTCTGTATAGGTTTGCTTCCACCATTTGTCCCAGCGTTCTATCCGACCATTTTTTTTTTTAATTTTTTTCTTAATAATTAATTTTAATTTAAAGAACTCTGTTATACTTTACCTTCTTTCTATCTTTCCTTCCTTCCTTCCCTTTTTGAGACAACGAATCGTCCCAAATTGAGGAGGTGGACTTGGAGAGCAAGTTTTATGATTTTTTCCACTTTACCTCTTTTTGTGAGGGTATATGTGTATGCTTCTATGTAAGATTTTGTCTCTATAACTTTGCTTCCACCATTTGTCCTAAGGTTCTATCCTTCCCTTTTTTTTTTCCTCTAAATAATTATTTTTTTAATTCAATAACTTTATTATACTTTATTTTATTTTACTGTATCTTCTTTCTTTCTGTATTTTTTCCTTCCTTCCCTCATTCCTTCCTTCCTTCCCTCCTCCCTCCCTCCCTCCTTTCTTTCCTTCTTGCCTTCTTCCTTTCTTTTCTTCTTTCTTTCTTTCTTCCTTCCCTCCTTCCTTCCTTCCCTCCTCTCTTTCTTTCTTTCTTTCTTTCTTTCCTATTTCCTCCTACTTATACTAATTCTCTCTACTTTCTCTCCCTTTTATTCTGAGCCGAGTGGATGAAAGGCTCTTGCTGCTCCAGCCAGGAGTCAGGACTCTGCCTCTGAGGTGGGAGAGCCAACTTCAGAACACTCGTCAAGAAGAGACCTCCCAGCCCCACATAATATCAAACGGCGAAAATCTCCCAGAGATCTCCATCTCAACACCAGCACCCAGCTTCGCTCAACGACCAGCAAGCTACAGTGCTGGACAACCTATGCCAACCATATAGCAAAACAGGAACACAACCCCACCCACTAGCAGAGAGGCTGCCTAAAATCATAATAAGTCCACAGACACCCCAAAACACACCACCAGACGTGGACCTGCCCACTAGAGAGACAAGATCTAGCCTCATACACCACAACACAGCCACTAGTCCCCTCCACCAGGAAGCCTACACAACGCACTGAACCAACCTTAGCCACTGGAGACAGACATCAAAAACAACGGGAGCTACGAACTTGCAGCCTGCAAAAAGGTGAACCCAATCACAGTAAGATAAGCAAAATGAGAAGACAGAAAAACACACAGCAGATGAAGGAGCAGGATAAAAACCCACCAGACCTAACAAATGAAGAGGAAATAGGCAGTCTACCTGAAAAAGAGTTCAGAATAATGATAGTAAAGATGATCCAAAATCTTGGAAATAGAATGGACAAAATGCAAGAAGCAGTTAACAAGGACCTAGAAGAAATAAAGATGAAACAGACAATGATGAACAACACAATAAATGAAATGAAAAATACTCTAGATGGGATCAATAGCAGAATAAATGAGGCAGAAGAACGGATAAGTGACCTGGAAGATAAAATAGTGGAAATAACTACTGCAGAGCAGAATAAAGAAAAAAGAATGAAAAGAACTGAGGACAGTCTCAGAGACCTCTGGGACAACATTAAACGCACCAACATTCGAATTATAGGGGTTCCAGAAGAAGAAGAGAAAAAGAAAGGGACTGAGAAAATATTTGAAGAGATTATAGTTGAAAACTTCCCTAATATGGGAAAGGAAATCGTTAATCAAGTCCAGGAAGCACAGAGAGTCCCATACAGGATAAATTCAAGGAGAAATACGCCAAGACACATATTAATCAAACTGTCAAAAACTAAATACAAAGAAAGCATATTAAAAGCAGCAAGGGAAAAACAACAAATAACACACAAGGGAATCCCCATAAGGTTAACAGCTGATCTCTCAGCAGAAACTCTACAAGCCAGAAGGGAGTGGCAGGACATACTGAAAGTGATGAAGGAGAAAAACCTGCAACCAAGATTACTCTACCCAGCAAGGATCTCATTCAGATTTGATGGAGAAATTAAAACCTTTACAGACAAGCAAAAGCTGAGAGAGTTCAGCACCACCAAACCAGCTTTACAACAAATGCTAAAGGAACTTCTCTAGACAAAAACACAAGAGAAGGAAAAGTCCTATAATAACGAACCCAAAACAATTTAGAAAATGGGAATAGGAACATACATATCGATAATTACCTTAAATGTAAATGGACTAAATGCTCCCACCAAAAGACACAGATTGGCTGAATGGATACAAAAACAAGACCCATATATATGCTGTCTACAAGAGACCCACTTCAGACCTAGAGACACATACAGACTGAAAGTAAGGGGATGGAAAAAGATATTCCATGCAAATGGAAACCAAAAGAAAGCTGGAGTAGCAATTCTCATATCAGACAAAATAGACTTTAAAATAAGGACTATCAGAAGAGACAAAGAAGGACACTACATAATGATTAAGGGATCGATCCAAGAAGAAGATATAACAATTGTAAATATTTATGCACCCAACATAGGAGCACCTCAATACATAAGGCAAAAACTAGCAGCCATAAAAGGGGAAATCGACAGTAACACATTCATAGTAGGGGACTTCAACACCCCACTTTCACCAATGGACAGATCATCCAAAATGAAAATAAATAAGGAAACACAAGCTTTAAATGATACATTAAACAGGATGGACTTAATTGATATTTATAGGACACTCCATCCAAAAACAACAGAATACACATTTTTCTCAAGTGCTCATGGAACATTCTCCAGGATAGATCATATCTTGGGTCACAAATCAAGCCTTGGTAAATTTAAGAAAATTGAAATTGTATCAAGTATCTTTTCCGACCACAACGCCATGAGACTAGATATCAATTATAGGAAAAGAGCTGTAAAAAATACAAACACATGGAGGCTAAACAATACACTACTTAATAACGAAGTGATCACTGAAGAAATCAAAGAGGAAATTAAAAAATACCTAGAAACAAATGACAATGGAGTGAAAACACAACGACCCAAAACCTATGGGATGCAGCAAAAGCAGTTCTAAGAAGGAAGTTTATTGCAATACAATCCCACCTTAAGAAACAAATAACATCTCAAATAAACAACCTAATCTTACACCTAAAGCAATTAGAGAAAGAAGAGCAAAAAAAACCCAAAGTTAGCAGAAGGAAAGAAATCATAATGATCAGATCAGAAATAAACGGAAATGAAGGAAATGATAGCAAAGATCAATAAAACTAAAAGCTGGTTCTTTGAGAAAATAAGCAAAATTGATAAACCATTAGCCAGACTCATCAAGAAGAAAAGGGAGGAGACTCAAATCAATAGAATCAGAAATGAAAAAGGAGATGTAACAACTGACACTGCAGAAATACAAAAGGACCATGAGAGATTACTACAAGCAACCATATGCCAATAAAATGGACAACCTGGAAGAAATGGACAAATTCTTAGAAAAGCACAACCTTCCGAGACTGAACCAGGAAGAAATAGAAAATATGAACAGACCAATCCCAAGCACTGAAATTGAGACTGTGATTAAAAATCTTCCAACAAACCAAAGCCCAGGACCAGATGGCTTCACAGGAGAATTCTATCAAACATTTAGAGAAGAGCTAACACCTATCCTTCTCAAACTCTTCCAAAATATAGCAGAGGGAGGAACACTCCCAAACTCATTCTATGAAGCCACCATCACCCTGATACCAAAACCAGACAAAGGTGTCACGAAGAAAGAAAACTACAGTCCAATATCACTGATGAACATAGATGCAAAAATCCTCAACAAAATACTAGCAAACAGAATCCAACAGCACATTAAAAGGATCATACACCATGATCAAGTGGGGTTTATCCCAGGAATGCAAGCATTCTTCAATATATGCAAATCAATCAATGTGGCACACCATATTAACAAATTGAAGGAGAAAAAGCATATTATCATCTCAATAGATACAGAGAAAGCTTTCAACAAAATTCAACACCTATTTATGATAAAAACCCTCCAGAAAGTAGGCATAGAGGGAGCCTACCTCAACATAATAAAGGCCATATATGACAAACCCAGAGCCAACATCGTCCTCAATGGTAAAAAAATGAAACCATTTCCACTAAGATCAGGAACAAGACAAAGTTGCCCACTCTCACCACTATTATTCAACAGTCTTGGAAGTTTTAGCCACAGCAATCAGAGAAGAAAAAGAAATAAAAGGAATCCAAATCAGAAAAGAAGAAGTAAAGCTGTCACTGTTTGCGGATGACATGCTACTATACATAGAGAATCCTAAAGATGCTACCAGAAAACTACTAGACCAAATCAATGAATTTGGTAAAGTAGCAGATTCAAAATTAATGCACAGAAATCTCTTGCATTCCTGTACACTAATGATGAAAAGTCTGAAAGTGAAATTAAGAAAACACTCCCATTTACCATTGCAACAAAAAGAATAAAATACCTTGGAATAAGCGTACCTAAGGAAACAAAAGACTTGTATGCAGAAAATTATAAGACACTGATGAAAGAAGGCAAAGATGATACAAATAGATGGAGAGATATACCATATTCTTGAATTGGAAGAATCAACATTGTGAAAATGACTATACTACCCAAAGCAATCTACAGATTCAATGCAATCCCTATCAAACTATCAATGGCACTAACTAGAACAAAAAATTCCACAATTTGTATGGAAACAGGGAAACACAAAAGACCCCGAATAGCCAAAGCAATCTTGAGAACAAAAAATGGAGCTGGAGGAATCAGGCTGCCTGACTTCAGACTATACTACAAAGCTACAGTAATCAAGACAGTATGGTACTGGCACAAAAACAGAAAGATAGATCAATGGAATAGGATAGAAAGCCCAGAGATAAACCCATGCACATATGGTCACCTTATCTTTGATAAAGGTGGCAGGAATATACAGTGGAGAAAGGACAGCCTCTTCAATAAGTGGTGCTGGGAAAATTGGACAGGTACATGTAAAAGTATGAGATTAGATCACTCCCTAACACCATACACAAAAATAAGCTCAAAATGGATTAAAGACCTAAATGTAAGGCCAGAAACTATCAAACTCTTAGAGGAAAACATAGGCAGAACACTCTATGACATAAATCACAGCAAGATCCTTCTTGACCCATCTCCTAGAGTAATGGAGATAAAAACAAAAATAAACAAATGGGACCTAATGAAACTTCAAAGCTTTTGCACAGCAAAGGAAACCATAAACAAGACCAAAAGACAGCCCTCAGAATGGGAGAAAATATTTGCAAATGAATCAACTGACAAAGGATTAATCTCTAAAATTTACAGGCAGCTCATGCAGCTCAATAACAAAAAAATAAACAACCCAATCCAAAAATGGGCAGAAGACCTAAATAGACATTTCTCCAAAGAAGATATACAGACTGCCAACAAACACATGAAAGAATGCTCAACATCATTAATCATTAGAGAAATGCAAATCAAAACTACAATGAGATATCATCTCACACCGGTCAGAATGGCCATCATCAAAAAATCTACAAACAATAAATGCTGGAGAGGGTGTGGAGAAAAGGGAACCCTCTTGCACTGTTGGTGGGAATGTAAATTGATACAGCCACTATGGAGAACAGTATGGAGGTTCCTTAAAAAACTAAAAATAGCACTACCATACGACCCAGCAATCCCAGTACTGGCCATATGTCCTGAGAAAACCATAATTCAAGAAGAGTCATGTACCACAATGTTCATTGCAGCTCTATTTACAATAGCCAGGACATGGAAGCAACCTAAGTGTCCATTGACAGATGAATGGATAAAGAAGATGTGGCACATATATACACTGGAATATTACTCAGCCATAAAAGGAAACGAAATTGAGTTATTTGCAGTGAGGTGGATGGACCTAGAGTCTGTCATACAGAGTGAAGTAAGTCAGAAAGAGAAAAACAAATACCGTATGCTAATACCTATGTATGGAATCTAAAACAAACAAAAAAATGGTTGAAGAACCTAGGAGCAAGACGGGAATAAAGATGCGAACCTACTAGAGAATGGACTTGTGGATATGGGGAGGGGGAAGGGTAAGCTGGGACAGAGTGAGAGAGTGGCATGGACATATATACACTACCAAATGTAAAACCGATAGCTAGTGGGAAGCAGTCGCATAGCACAGGGAGATCAACTCGGTACTTTGTGACCACCTAGAGGGGTGGCATAGGGAGGGTGGGAGGGAGGGTGACTCCAGAGGGAAGAGATATGGGGATATATGCATATGTATAACTGATTCACTTTGTTATAAAGTAGAAACTAACACACCATTGTAAAGCAGTTATACTCCAATAAAGATGTTAAAAAACAATAAATAAAATGGACAAAGGAAAAAAATCATTACAGGCTTATTGGCCCCTGGGCTATAGTTTGCTGACCTCTGGTGTGCGTAAATCCCTTAGCATCTGCTACATATCAAGTGATTTTATTAATTCTAGTCTCTCCCACTGGCAAGCTGTGTGACCTTGGGCAAGTCACTTAAGCCTCCATCACACCATGTTCAAAATTAGGATAATAATATTTGAGGAGGGTTGTTTTGAGTATAAAATGAGGCATCAGATATTAAAATGCATTGTGCACTCTAAAATGCAATGCAGTGCAAGATGTTATTATTGTTAGTCTATGCAATTAGCATTGAATTTTCCTATTTTTAAATCACATGACTTGTATGAGTCACTTCATGATGAATATAAATAGCCATCCTGGTTTCCTTAAAAGTCCTTTGAAAATGTCCAAAATTTCTGCTTTTTCCTTTATGTGGATGAGACCATCCTGAGTCAACCAACTTTTAAACTCTTGTGTCTTTTGTAAGAGTTGGTGACCATAGATAGATTGGCCCCAACTATTCATTCTTTCATGTATCCCTATCTTTGGCACATCCTCATTGTGGGTGACATGTATTTCCTCAACGCTTGGCTTTGGACTTGCTTTGGTCAACAGCACATGGGCAGAAATGGCAATAAGCCGGTTCCAAGCCTGGGCCTTAAGAGACCTCCCATGTTTTCACCTGCCCTCTTGCACCTCTGCTATCACCATGAGCACAGCTCTCCCAGGACAAGGATGAAAGACACATGGAGCTGAGTCAACCAGCTGAGCCCCTGTCCAGTTTTGCCAACCTGGAAGACTCACAGGTGCATGGGAATATGTGACTATTGCTCTAAGCCACTGAGCTTTGGGGTAGCTTGTAATGAAGCGTAATTGCAACAATCCACTGATCCACTGGCCCAGAGACGAAGCCCAAAGCCTGTGAAATTCAAATACAGCCAGACTGAATTAAAGGAAGAAAAGAAAGATGCTTCCCATTTATTTGCTTCTATAGTCTTTCAATGACATGAGCAGTTATATGCATGGGATAAAATAATGTTAGGCCATACTATACAAAAATGAGATAACTAATAACGACCTACTGTATAGCACAGGGAGCTCTACTCAATACTCTGTAGAGGCCTGTATGGGAAAAGAATCTAAAAAAAGAGTGGATATATGTATATGTATAACTGATCCTCTTTGCTGTACACCTGAAACTAACACAACATAGTAAACTGACTATACTCCAATACAAATTAAAAAATAATAATAATGTTGGGCCATTGTACGGTGAGATGGAGTAACCATTTTATCTCTTCTGCATGGTCTAGACATTGCTTCCGTGTCTAAATGTCCTATGTATGCAGCATTTAATCAAGGCACTTAGAGTGAATTTCTATGTGGACTTATTAAAGTATTTATTTAAGAATGTCAAAAAAAAAAAGAAAAGAAAAGGAAGATGAGATTGGCCCAATAGCCAAAGTCTGGGCACCTTCTGAACAATTCCAATTGGTTTTCCAATTCTGCCCGCAAAAATGATGCCTGAAGAGAGACATTTTAGAAGGCAATGTGATGTGCTGAGCTAATCAGGAGACTGGGAGGACAATGGTCAGCCAGTCCAGAAGGAGTATCCAGAATGGTATTTCATTTAATTCCCACTTGGATTGGTTGCACCCACTGCAAGGAAGGCTGGAGAATGTATTCTAGCTGCATCCCTGAGAAGAAAAGGGGATGGATTTTGGTAAACACACAGCAGTCTCTGCCTCAATGATTTAATGTGTGGTGAGATCACCTAATAAAGTCTCTGGGAAATGGTAGGTGTTCAATAAATATGTTCCCCCCTTTTCTCTCTGCACTGAACTTTTAGTCACAAAACTAGGCCTTGGGGACTTCACACCTGCTCTTCCCTCTGCCTGAAATTCCCTTGCCTCAGAGAGCCCCCAGCCTCACTCCATCACTTTGTTCAAGTCTCTGATGAAATACTGAAATGGAGCAGGACCCTATGGTCATTCCCCCCATGTCCTCTGCCTGCCTTTTGTCTGTGGAAAAAAACTTTAGCCAAAGAATAAGTTTAATCAGAGAAGTGAGAAAATACAGAAGCAGAGAAAAACAGTGAAACAGGACAAAACATTAACAGTTTAGTCAGTAAACAAAGTCAAGGACCTTTAGTTCCTTCCCAAGGGCTATAGATACTATTCCAAGCCATATCCTGTGAGCTATCTTGTAGATACTGAAACCCCTACCAGGTAGAAGGCGTTAACTACATGATGAACGGACTGTAGCCATGACATAAGCTGCCACAATTCTGAGAACTGGTCTCAAGGAAATGGGAACAAACCGACCCCTGGAACTGAAGATTGTACTTAAAACCATCAAGATGGGGGAAATCCATCCACTTGCGGTCCAGTGGTTAGGACTCCACTCTCTCACTGCCAAGGGCCTCGGTTCAATCCCTGGTCAGGAAACTAAGATCCCGCAAGCTGCTCGGCATGGCCTCCAACACACACAAAAAAACAATCAAGATGACGCTGGTCAGATCACCAGATAACCGCATGACCAATTTCAAGATAACTGTCAGAGCTGACTGTGCTGTTTCTGCATGTCGCCCCCTCCCTCCGTCTATAAAAGCTCTTGCCCACTGATTGTCATGGCGGGGGTGAGGTGGCCTTTGGACAGGAATCCGCACTCCTCCACCCCCCTCAGTTGCCGGCATCCAAAATAAAGCAAACTTTCCTTTCCACCAACCTTGCCCCTTTATTGGCTTTTGAGCGCTGAGCAGCCAGAACCCCACTTTCAGTAACAATATCACTCATTCAGAGAGGTCATTTCTGTACCCTACCTGAAAAACAGCGCTCGTCACTTTATAACCCCTTACCCTGATTTTCTTTGTTGATCTTTTCATAGTTGTGTTTATCACTACTTGATATTATATTATGTATCTGTTTCTTGTTAGTTTCCCCCCACTGGAACATGAAATTCGGAAGTCAGGGGCTTTGTTTCATTCATAGCTGCCGTTGCAGCACCTGCAACTGTTTGTAGCACAAGATGTTCAATAAATATATTTTGAATGAATGAATAAATAAGTGAATGAATGAATGAATAAAATAAGCTCCTTTAAAATATTTGTTGAATGGATGAATGAATGAATATTCCCCTTTGTTCTATGTCTCTTTAAATAACAAAAAGTTTCCACTCCTTCCTCCTTGAAGCAAGGAAAGAGGGTTTTGCTAAGTGAGGATAAACTTTGTGTACGAGGCAGGATATGGATGAAGAACTTGTGATTTCTAAGAGGAAAGAGAACATGATGTAAAAGTCTCCCCAGCACAAAGATCCATGCAAACTGTAGCTCATGTGGGGCAGGGAAGGACATCTCAGATCTCTGGACTGAGATGTATTAATCAGTATAGGCTAGGTTATGCTACAATAACAAATATCTCCAAATCTCGGTGATACTGGTAAATGGTAAAAGTGCATTTTCACTCATGTTAAAAGTCCTTCACAGATGAAAAGTTCTCCACAAACACTGTCATCCAAGGACCCAGACTGTTGAAGTCTCCACCAGCTCAAACAACGGCAGTTACCATGGCAGTGAAAAGGAAGATGGAGAATGGTGCCCCGGTTCTTAAATACTCCATAGAAGTGACTCACATCACTTCTGCTCATATGTCATTGGCCAGAGCAAGTCACATGACTACACTAAACTTCAAGAGGGTAGAGAAAATTTATCCTCCTCTGTGTCTACGTATTAGTTAGCACTTTCTGTATAACAAACCACCCCCAAAATTAGTGGTTTAGAACAATAAAACACTAGTTATTTGTCATAATTGTTTAGGTTAATTCAGTGGTTCATCTGATTTTGGCCAGGTCAGCTGATCTCTGCAGTCTTCTGGTGTTGTGGCTGCGTCTAGATGATTAGCATGGCCTCATTCATATCTGCTGGCAAGCTGAGTAGTCTGAGGGTTATTTGCTAGAAGAGCTCACCTCCACCCCATGTGGTAACACATCCTCCAGTGGACTAGCCTGAGCTTGTTTACATGATGGCAGAAGAGTTGTAAGAAAGCAAGAGCAGAAGCTACAAATCCCTTGAGGCCTAGTCAAAACTCTCCTGCTATCATTTTTGCCATGTTCTAGTGGTCAAAGCAAGTCACATGACCCAGCCCAGCTTCAGGGGTATGGGGAAATAGACTCCACTTCACGATGGGAGAAACTGCGAAAAACGTGTGGTCATTTGTGTCTACTACAGTCTGGAAGTTGAGAGCAGCCAGATATTTGGAATGGTAATAAGGTGTCACTCACAGGATAAGTATGTGCTACTCCAACCAGACTGTTATGAGTGTTTCCGCTCAAAAATAGGAGGCAACTGAAATAAGAGATGAGAAGGGAAGAAACTGCCATCACACCAGGTCTGCTGCATACAGCTAGGGCATCCCCTAGATTTGTGCAGTGCACAGCCTGTACAACCAATCCATGATGTCCAGTCAGTAGCTCCTCCCCTCATTCTTTTACTCACCTCCAGAGAAGTGTTAGTGCAGAGCTCTGAGCTTGAACTGTCAAAATTCCTGTGTCAAGAGCTTTCACAGATCCTGGACCAAAAACACTATATCAGCTGCTTGGGCTTGCTATCACCTCTACCTGGCTCTCTTTTCTCTTTCTCTTCAATTATATCTATTTCTGACCCATCCCACCAATTCAACATCCAGCATTGGCTCTTCCTGGGTCTGTTGAGCCTTCCAGCCTTATGACTGAAACTACACCATTGGCTCTCTTAGATCTATAGTTTCCCAGCCCACCTTGAAAATTCTGGACTTGTCAACCTTCATAATTGCATGAGCTAATGCTCTATAATAAATCTATTTCTTTATATATACATCCTATTGGTTCTGTTACTCGGGAGAACCCTGACTAGTACAGCAGGAGACAATAAAACCCAGTGATGTCATCTTTATAGGTCAGCTTCTGAGGGCACAGAATAAGGTGGAAAACGTGTGTAGCAGAATGGCAAATGGAGTTTAACCAATATTTTTTAACCAGTTTTTTGTTGCCAGAGCATCATCAGTTATTTTCTGAGTCCCTGTGATTCGGGTCACTTTTCTCAGCAGTCTGCTTGACCTGATTTTTTGTCTCCTCTGGCTACAAAAGGAAACAGATACAAAAGGAAAATACATTCTTCAAGGAATCCCCAATAAATCTTAAGGACTGTTCCACATACACATTTATATCTATAGTGATGTCTGCTTTTGAGCCAGCTCTCCCAAAGGAAGGGGGTCATTATTTATGTTCTCCCGATCATGTTTCTCTTGGCCAAAGAGCAGACAGCTGACCAAACTTATAATGCCCTCCAGAGTGGTGTAGGTCTCTTTCAGAGCCCCACAGCTAAAACTGCACACACAGAGCTGCTGAGGAAATATGACACCTTCCACCACCAGCACAGTGAACGCCTTTGCCATACTCCCAGGCTAGGGAATTGCTGCTTATACATTCTGGGCAAAGTCCAATCACTTAGTTAGGAAGGGCAATCAGGAGAGAGATGAAAATGTCACATGAAATGCCTTTATTCCTCACCCGTGTGAGCCAATCATTTAAACCAAGAAAGGACACACAGTGAAAGCAATCAAACTCTGAAATTGAATCTGTGGTCAGACTCCAAGCTTTGGCACCTCCTACCTTCATGATTTCTTTTTCTTAATATTCAATAATTAATTTTTATTGAAGGGACTTCCCTGGTGGTCCAGTGGCTAAGAATCCGTGCTCCCAATGCAGGGAGCCCAGGTTCGATCCTTAATCAGGGAACTAGATCCCACATGCTGCAACTAAGAGTTCTCATGCCACAACTAAAGATCTCACATGCTGCAACTGAAAGATCCCACATGCTGCAACTAAATATCCCACATGCCACAACTAAGACCCCTCACAGCCAAATTAATTAATTAATTAACTTAAAAATTTTTTATTGGAGTATATTTGATTTACAACATTGTGTTAGTTTCTGCTGTACAGCAAAGTGAATTCTAGGTTGCTGTTTTAGTTTGCTAGCTCGGCCAGAACAAACTACAGTCGGCCCTTGGAATATGTGGGTTCTACATCTGGGGATTCAACCAACCCTCGGATTCAGGGACTCATGGATTAAGTCCAGCTGTAAGAGATTTGAGCATCCACAAATTTTGGAACCCACAGGGGACCTGAAATGAATGCCTCACAGATACTGAGGGAGCACTGTGCCACAAACTGGGCATTTAAACAAACAAACAAAGAATATTATTTACTCATAGTGCTGGAGGCTAAAAGCCCAAAATCAAGCTGGCAACAGGACTGGTTCTTACTGAGAGCTGTGAGGGAAAGTTCTGCTCCAGCCTTTCTCCTTGGCTTCTAGACGGCTGTCTTCATGCTCACACGGCATTCTCCCTGTAGGTGTGGCTGTGACTGAATTTCCCATTTTTTATAAGGACATCAGTCACCTTGCATTACAGCCCACCCTAGTGACCTCATTTTTACTAGTATGTCTGCAATGACCTTATTTCCAAATAAGGTCACAGTCTGTGGTACTGGGAGGTAGGACTTCAAGGTAAGAATTTCAGGGATGCTATAGACTGAATATATCCCCCGAAAGTCATATGTTGAAATCCTAACCCCAATGTGATGGTAGTAGGAGGTGAGGCCTCTGGGGTGGTGATTAGGCTATGAGGGTGGAGCCTTCCAGAATGGGATTCATGCCCTTATAAGAAGAGACCCCAGAGAGCTCTCTCATCCCTTCTGCCATGTGAGGACACAAGGAGACATAACCACCACCACCATCAAGATTCAGAACATGTCCATCACCCCAGAATTCCCTGCCCCTTTGCTGTCAACACTCCCATCCCTATCACCAACACCCCATTACTGTCCCCAGACCGTCACTGATCTGTTTTCTGTCACTATAGATTAAACTCATCTATTCTATAGTTTTACATAAATGGACTCATACAGTATTTCCTCTTTCGTGCCCAGCTCCTTTCGTACAACATAATGCTTTGAGATTCGTCCACGTTGATCTGTTTACCAGTATCTGTTCGTTTTTATTATATTCCATTGTATGGCTGGACCACAGTTTGTCCACTCACATGTTGATAGACATTTGGCTTGGTGCCAGTGTTTGACTATTACAAACAAAGCTGCTGTGAACAATCACATACAAGCCTTTGTGTGGATATGTTTCCATTTATCCTTGGTAAATACCCAGGAGTGGAATTGTCAGGTCATAAGGTGAGCATACATTTAACTCCATAAGAAGCTACCACACTGTTTTCTACCAGCAGTGGGTACGTCACTCCCCAGCCTCACCAGCAATTGGTATCATCTATCTTTTGGATGATAGCCATTCTAGTGAGTGTAGAGCCATATCTCACTGGGGTTCTCATTTGCATTTCCCTAATGGTTAATGATGTTGTACAAATATACATGCATGAGTGAGCTCTAAAGAAATAAAGGGTTGCCCAGGAGTCAGAGAAGAGACAGCTGAGAGTCAGGAGGCAGGCATGTGACATGGTCCTGAAAAAGCTTGTAGAGCATAATGGTGAGGGAGTATTAGGGGCTTTACTGACTCTGCAAGGCAAGAGATGAGGCCTCATGTCCTTAGTGAATAGATGAATAGGAATTGACATTTTCTATATAGAGCTGGGACTCAGGTAGGACCACACCCTAGGGAATAGGTACCAGGAAAACTTTGTCTACCAGCCCAGGGAGAATAAAAGGAAGCTTGTCTCTTCCTTGAACAGAAAAAAAAAAAAAAAAAAAAAAAAAAAAAAAAATTGATAATATCCAGTGTGGGCTAGGATGTGGAAAGACACATTAATTCATGCTGTTCTGGGGGTGAATATTTTATAACAGTGTTGGGAGGGCAAAGTTATACTAATATTATTAATATTTATATTGTTAAAATGTTTAAAACCTAAACATGCATGCTTATATTTATTTTTTTGAAGTGTGTAGTATAAACTAACTAAAGGTAGCCTAAGCAAAATGATGATGATGATGATGATGATAAATGGGAAAGGACATGCCCTACCTCATATAATGCAAGGTCAAGCATTCCTCTCACAGGAACTAGGACCAGTCATCAAAAAACCATCAGAGATGGGCTTCCCTGGTGGTGCAGTGGTTGAGAGTCCGCCTGCCGATGCAGGGGACACGAGCTCGTGCCCCGGTCCGGGAAGGTCCCACATGCCGCGGAGTGGCTGGGCCTGTGAGCCATGGTCGCTGAACCTGCGTGTCCGGAGCCTGTGCTCCGCAACGGGAGAGGCCACAACAGGTCCTTCCAAAAAAAAAAAAAAAAAAAAAAAAAAAAAACCATCATAGAAACTGATGGTAATACAACATTGTAAAGCAACTATACTACAATAAAAATTAATTTTTTAAAAAAGCCATCAGAACCTGGTAGTCCTTCAATACCTACACATCAGCTTCAATCTTCTCACTCTGCATCCATCCATATACTCATGCTCAATATTCTTTGAGCTCCTGCCACATGATGGCAGAATATATAGCACTGTGGTTAGCTATGTGAGAGGCAAATCTGTCTCTGCTTCTCTCTGACTGTGTGCTCTTGGGCAAGGGATTTAATCTCTCTGAGTCTCAGTTTTCTCATCTGAAAAATAGGAATAATCGTGGGACTTGTATTATAGGGCTGGTGTGAGAAAATGAGATAATAAATGCAGAGTGCCTGGAACACAGTAAGCATTCAAGATAGTTGGTCATTATTACTATCTTTTTCTTTTTTTTTTTGCGGTACGCGGGCCTCTCACTGTTGTCACCTCTCCCGTTGTGGGGCCCAGGCTCCGGACGCGCAGGCTCAGCACCCATGGCTCACGGGCCCAGCCGCTCTGCGGCATGTGGGATCTTCCCGGACTGGGACACGAACCCGTGTTCCCTGCATCCGCGGGCGGACTCTCAACCACTGCACCACCAGGGAAGCCCATGATTATTTTTTTCTTGCATGCAGTATGTTGGGAAAGAGATAAAAACGATCCCCTTCCCATTGTGCTTTCCAATCAAGGGACCAATGGCTTAAACCAAAGAATCGTCTGGTCCCAATTCCAAAGGATAGTAAAGGATAGTAAAGCCAGTTTGAGTGAGATACGCTTCCCAATCTAATCAATGGTGGCTGGGGAAGTTAGGAGGGAGGAGCAATCACATTGCACCAACATGGCTTCCTGGTCCATTCCTTTGGATGGGAGAATGATTCCCAAAGAGAGGGGTGGAGGTCGTTGGATTGTAGACAAGTAGATACTCCAAAAGATATCCACTACAATCACCACTTTCGCAACATTTCATTTCTAGTGTTTACCCTAACCTAGAGAGACAATTTCACAAATGCTCAGAACAGCCTTGTACCAGTTACCTATTGCCATGATAATACTGCATAACAAATAAGCACAAAATATCAGTGGCACACAACAGTAAGTTTGTTGCTCATATGTCTGGGGTCAGTTGAAGATCAAATGGTTTTGCTGATCTTAGCTAGACTTTTTCACAAGATTGATGGTTGGCTGGTTGACCTTGGGGTGACAAGGGAAACTTGGCTATGCTCCACACGTCTCTCATTGTCCAGCAGGTTACCCTGGGTGTGTTCTCATGGTGATGGCATTGGTGCAAGAGTAAGTAAGCCCAGTCAAACAGGCACCTTTCATGCATCTTCTTACCAACACTCCATTGACCCAAAGCAAGTCATATAGCCAAGCCCACAGTCAAAGTGATAGGATGCTACAAAATTAATGGCAAAATGGGCTTCCCTGGTGGCACAGTGGTTGAGAGACCGCCTGCCAATGCAGGGGACGCGGGTTCGTGCCCCGGTCTGGGAGGATCCCACGTGCCGCTGAGCGGCTGGGCCCATGAGCTATGGCTGCTGGGCCTGCGCGTCCAGAGCCTGTGCTCTGCAGCGGGAGAGGCCACAGCAGTGAGAGGCCCGCGTACCGCAAAAAAAAAAAAAAAAAATTAATGGCAAAAGGAGTGGATACAGAGAAGCAGGAAGGATTGGTACCATTTTGGCAATCTACCACAAACGGTGTTTGTAATGGCAAAAAAAATAAACAAATAAATAAAAAATAAAAAATCCTTGAAGTAACCTAAATGACTACCAACAAAAAATACATTAAATAAATTATACCACAACATGGAATGGCATCTGTATTAGTTTCTTATTACTGCTCTAACAAATTACCACAAACTTAGTTGCTTAAAATAGCATAAATGTATTGTCTGAAATGGGTTCCACCAATCTGAAACCTAATTGTAGGCAGGGCTGTGCTTCTCTCCGGGAGCTCTAGAAGAGAATCTATTTCCTCACATTTTCCAGGTTCTAGAGATGCATTCTTTGCATTCCTTGGCTCGTAGCCCCTTCCTCCGTCTTCAAAAGCAGCAATGTATCACCTTCAGATACCTCTCTCCCCCTGCTTCCATCGTCGCATTGCCTTCTGTCTCTAATCTCCCGCCTCCATCTTATAAAGACCCCTGTGATTACATTGGACCCACCTGGGTAATCCAGGATATCTCCTCATCTTAAAGTCCTTAACTTAATCACATCTGCAAAATCCCTTTTGTCATATAAGGTAATATTCACAGATTCAGGGATCAACTCAGTGAAGGAGCATTATTTAGGATACCGCAGCATCCTCGGCAGTTGTGAAATAAATGCATTAAAATCACAAGACATCCAATATATCTTATGAAGTAAATAAAGCAGATAACAGAACAGCATGTACCATATGTTCTAACTTTGAAAACTAATAGTAGTGTATATTTCTTTTTTGGGGGGCTACGTTGGGTCTTTGTTGCTGCACGCGGGCTTTCTCTAGCTGCGGCGAGCAGGGGCTACTCTTCATTGCGGTGCGCGGGCTTCTCATTGCTGTGGCTTCTCTTGTGGCAGAGCATGGGCTCTAGGCATGCAGGCTTCAGTAGTTGTGACACACAGGCTCAGTAGTTGTGGCTCACGGGCTTAGCTGCTCTGCGGCATGTGGGATCCTCCAGGACCAGGGCTCGAACCTGTGTCCCTCACGTTGGCAGGTGGATTCTCAACCACTGCGCCACCAGGGAAGCCCAGTAGTGTATATTTCTAAATAAATGTTTGAGAGGATTAATTGCAAATGACTAATATTAGTGAGCTCTTGGTGAAAGATTAATGGAGATCGTTACCTTCCAGTTTTTGCATTTCTAAAGTGTAGTCTTTCTTTCAATGTGTATAACTTTTAACAGTTATTAAAAAATTCAAAGGAAGATGAAATAATGCTCTTTTAATCAGTTTATTCAGGATAGTGTTGTATTTAGCCAGTTGAGGTCAAGATTATAAACCTTTGCTATTCTCAAAAAGACAGGAGATAACAAATGTTGGTAAAGATATAGAGAAAAGGGAACACTTGTGCACTCTGGTGGGAATATAAATTGGTACAGCCATTATGGAAAACATAAAAAAATTAAAAATAGAGCTACTGTACGATCCATCAATCCTACTTCTGGTATCTATCCAAAGGAGAGGAAATCTGGATCTTGATAAGATATCTGTACTCCCATGTTCAATGCAGTATTATTCACAACAGCCAAGATATGAAAGCAACCTAAATGTCCATCAATAGATAAATGGATAAAGAAAATGCGAAGTTAAGTAAGTGGCCTGAAACCTAGTGACAGCAGCACTGAGCTGTAAGTTTTGTTTTAGAAACTTTAGAAAATGCTTCCCTGATTTAATGTCACTAATGGAGGCTGCAAAATCAACTGATGAGTATTATACTGGAAATCCAGGTAAGTAGGAAGTAAGGGGATAAGATGTAAAACAGATTTGGCAGTCATGAGTATCTAAGTGATATTTGGTGCCAAAAGGCTGGATGAGCTCCCCTAGGGAGGTGAGGAGAAATATGTGTAGAGGAAATGTAGGCAAATGGGGAGGGATGGGATAAAGAAGCAACTGAGGCCAGCCAAAGGCAGAGCGGGAAAGAGCTGCATCCTGAAAGCCCTGGGCTGGAGGAGACCCAAGGCATGAGCATCAGGA